>NW_007577896.1:497002-514188 GCF_000690725.1 Stegastes partitus
CTAAAACTACGGCCTTTTATCTTTTACTTTCCAGTCACTTTTGGCTACATTAGCGAACACAGCGCCATCAAAGCCGCAACCAAACCCCCCCCAAAATAAGACTTTCCATCCTCTTCCAGCAGCCATGTGGTGCGGTTTGTTGGGAGAACACGGTCTGTTCCAAGACTCGACGCCAAACATCAAGGATGTAGTATATTTATATAATCATGTTGATACCTGATCGCGAGCAGTTTGTCATCTCTGGAAAGCTGAGTGTGAACAAATTGAACCCATGGGAAACTGCAGGCTGGACTGATCCTCAGCTGTGTCCTCACAACGAAGGGAAACTATGACAAGGAACTCCAACGTTGCAGGAAGTGAAATTTTTTTTTTCCTCCCCAGTAATTCTCCAGTAAACCTGGCAGCATGCGAGCTTCCCAGAACTGTCCGATAAACAAGCCAGTTGTGACTTCTGTTTACAAGCTGTGGGTCTCCAGTAATCAGGCAGTGAGAAAAGAAATGAAGCGAATAAAAAAAAAAATAGAACAAATGGCTTGTAGTCAAGAAAACAAACCGGAGGTGTGATCGCATCCTCGGGCAGAAATCTAGAATCAAACCGCCGATCTTTTGCATCGTCTCTGTAATCTCCGGCCACCCTGCTGGCTCGGCGGGTAGTAAGTGCTCGTTTTGCAGGCAGCAATCTGGGTTTTTTTTGTAAATCAGACTTAGAAAATTCACACACACACACACACACACACACTAGTTCAGTGCGATCTTTTACCTGTAATAAGATTTAAAGGCTAATTGCAGAGACAGTTACAGCGAGCGTGACGCCGTTACAAGACACCCGCAGGCTCTCGACCCCGTTAAGGTCAAAGCGCTCGTCGCATTTCCACGGCGCACCTCATTATCTTCTGCTTCAGGATGTCGTGCAACCCTGTATAATCGCCCAGGAGGAGGCAGAGCAACGTAAAGATGTGCCGGCTGAGGAGATGTTTCCATTAGAGCCGGCGTGTCACCATGGCGCTGTTGTTTCTGAATGAACGCAAAGGCCACACTTCCTGATGGATCCCGCCTGTTTGAAGAGTCAATGCTACGTACATTTAGAGGTTTTTCATTGTATTTTTGGGGTCTGCTAGAATATGTTGAAGTACTTTATTGCTCAAAGAACACGTTGCTATTGTCAGACTGTACACGCCTCCCTGCTGAAGAGCCCAGTGTGCTCTGAAACATCAGTTATGTACCGTCCAGATCCATAAGTAAAGGGCTGTGGCTCTAACAAAAGCAGCTCCAGTATGGAAATAATGACTTTGTTTGTTTGGAGGCAGAACTCGCTGCCAGCCAGGCGGTATGCAGGAATGTTACACGCTGATGTCGATATGTAACTGAAGGAAAGTCTGACTTTCAAATGAGGCGTTTCAGGCAGGTGAGATACCGTCTTCCTGTAGCAGAGAATGAATCAGTTTAGCTTGCAGACCTTTGACTTGCACAAAAAGATTATAACATACTAAAGAAAAGTCCCAAAAGTATAATATGGGCTCTTTAAAGGCTCACATGCTTGAATATCTTTTCAACATAAGCAACTGCATTGAGCTAGAAGTGAAGCAAGAACGTAAAAAAAACATTTGAAAAGGCTGTTTTTACTGTATGTAGGCGTGTACACTTATAAAGGATCGTAGAAAAACTCAAAGAACCTGTTGGTTAGAGAACACATATGTCTATGTAAATTTCTCTGGATTTTTTATCTTTTTGAAAAAAGAAAATCATGTTGGCTTTACAACAGTGCCCAAATTGCACCATTTATTTGAGCCAGAAACTGTAAAAATGAGAGAAATTGTTGGATTTCCAACTTTCCTACAGTCCTTGAACCCCTCATCTGTGACGTGCAGTTGAGAAAAATAACATTGAAGTCATTTTATTCCGCATGTGTCATTTAAAAATTCACTAAAAATAAACCATTTGCTCCAAACCGATTGTGTTAAAATTAGAAAATATTGCTCTTTATGACACAACTACGAAGCCGAGACTGACTCATCTGAGACCAACAGTCACATGACTAAAATTCAGGAACTTTTTGGCCGAATTAGGCTGAACTGCAGGTTGTGTTTACATAGAGTAGACAGGATATTTTATTTTAAGTAGTTTTTTTCCCAGTATAGTAACATCTGTTTGCAAAAATGGTGTACATGTTGGTTCAAGGTATTTTCCAGTTTGGTAGAAGAAGCCATCAATTCAACTTCCATCTTGTTTTTTTCTGACTTGCACCATTATAAACGTGTCGTACTTCACGAAAGCCGCATTTGAGTCCTCTTTCCTTCTAGCCATGGCTGTACTGTTTCCATGGAGGTGCAGGATTTTATGTTGCAGTAAAAAACAAAAAGAGCCCACGGTGACTGAAAATGTGACAAAAACAACAAACACCCAGAAAGTGCTGCTCAGGGTTCAGAGGGTTAAAAGCTCCAATAACCTTCACATCAGAGTTCACGGCTGAGGGACCGGCTGCACGGCGGCTCGGCCCGGTCGTAGTCGAACGCCAGGTTAGAAGCCTTTCTGTTTGATCATGGCCTCTTGGCTGCCCGGCTGCAACTCCTAATGGTCTCGATTCCTACAATGCGATGTACACCGCAGGCGCTGAATATTATGCTCTCAACTCGCCCGACTGGTGTTAGTGGATGTACATGTACTCAAAATCAATATCCAGTCCTGTTGCTTCCATTTTGTTGCCTTGCAGTGTGTTTTTATGACTGCGTTTTACAACCGCACAGTTAATCTGCGCTCAGTAAAACTGCTGGCTGGAGTTTATTCTCCTCCGAGGCCTTACATTCCTGTGGTGTTGTGTCGGACTGGGATGTATGTGTGTGTGTGTGTGGTACTGTTAGTTGGAATTTAAAAAAAAAAAAAGTAACAGGAGAGTTAAATGGCGACCAGCAATCTGGTTGTGTGCAGATATACGTACAGTAAACGCTGCCAGAAGCTCGTCAAACGTGCGCTTTTGTATGTTCCTGCTCTCTCGTGTGTTTTTGTCGGGGTAATTCCTGTTCATTTACACTTCAGGCTGAGGGTGGTTATTAAGGTGAATGGAGCCAGGAGTGGGGGAAATTTGTGTGCGCTTTTATGCATAAGTGAGTCATTTATTGAGTGTGTGTGTGTGTGTGTGTGTGCAGCAGCTGGATGCTAAATAAGCTCGGAGCTCCAAGAGGAAGGCACTTGGGGAAACCTCCTGAAGTTCACAACCCCTGCAGGGGGCCGCCGAGCGGGAAAAACTTAATTAGGCTTAATTTGTGTGTGTACATAAGAATAGATTGTGTGCTTGTGGATGCAGCTCCGGCTCAGGCCTCCTGCAAGTTTATTTTTTTGTTGTGTTTTTTTTTTGCAGGGAAAAAAAAAAGGGGGGGGGGCAACACAGATGAATTTTCAAGGTGAAAAGGGGGTAATGAGCTCGGAAGGGATGAAGCCACCCATTTAATTTCACTCGTTTCCGTCCGTCTATCCATCATCCGTCCATCCGCTCCTCCACCCGCCGCCTCCCTCCTCTCCCTCGCCTCCTTTCTCCTTCCCGTCTGTTTGTGCTTTTTAGTTTTCATCCCATCTGCTTGCTCGGTGTCAGAAAGCATCCGTTTAAAATGCCGAGAGTCTCGGAGGAGAGCGAGGCTCAATGGGCCAAGAAAAATGTCAAAAACAAGATGCTTAAAAAAGTCATTTTGACTTTTTGCCTCTCTCTCTCGCTCCCCTCTGTCTTCTTTTGAGTGGTTTACAGTTTAGTTTCTTTCTCTGTCTCTTTTTTTTTTTCTTTCTTTCTTGGACCACTGTCTGATTATTTCCCCCGCTGATGAAAAGCGAGGGGGAGAACACCGGAGATGAAAAGCACCGACTAGAATCCATGATGAAGAGGCAGAATTGAAGATGATTTAGGCAGGAAATTTCCTCCCTCCGCTGTCGCCACGGCGTCGAGGTGGAAGTGATTGTCATGGAAACACTGGTTGTTGGATTTGGAGGGGTGTGGGGGGGGTGGCGGGGTTAAGATTTTGATTGTGGGGCAAATAAAGTGTGTGTGATGATTGAGGATAATCAGGGGGGTAATTGAATAGACAGCGTGGCTTTTAGTGTGTGTGTCGGTGTCACGGAGGGTAATTAAGCCGAGGGTGTGTGTGATTTACAACCACTGTGGCCGGGTTAGAGATGTGACACAGATACGCGCTGAAGGCTTTTAGCTTCTAGTGGCTAATAGCTGCTTTTGAGGCTGTGTGAGTGAATTAATAATTTATACGTTGTGTGTGTGAGGTTTTCCTCCAGCTTGTGTGTGTGTGTGTGTGTGTGTGACTGATGGTGCGTTTGTGTGTCTGCAGAGGTTAGAGGATGGAAGGAAACCTGCATACTGAGTGTTTTTCATTATAGCGCAATAATTAGTGCACAAACTGTGACATAAAAACTAGCTGCGAGGCCCATTAAACACGGCACCGTTACCTCCATAATGGGATGCATTTCCCATAGAGACAGTGAGGAATCGTCCTCAACTGTAAAACAATAGGCGGAGCGCGGTCGGTGTTAAGTACATTTTGTCTTGTTTGTGAAAACAAGTTATGCTCTCAAACGGATATAAAGTCCCCGTTTACATTAAAGTTGCTGTAAGTTCGGGCGAGTTTTTATTGCCACTCTTCAACATTCGGGAATATTTAGTTATCTGTGACAACCCTTAAATACAAGTTAAAGTGCTTTAATGTTATGTGCTGTTAATTATTGCGCCGCAATTATTAACTTGGCAGTAGCAGTTATTAGTTCATGAACGCACTGTTAACTCCTGAGCACAAATTGTTCTCCATGCAGCCAAGCTAGAAAGAAAAAAAAACTAATTTATCCCCGACACAATTCATGCTCAATGCTAATGGGATCATAGTTAAAGGAGGAGTTTAAAATTCTGGGAAGATTTTATAGCACTTTTATATCTAGGAAGCAGGTACGGGGCTGGAGAGCAGAGCAGCTCCAGGGACCTATTCCCACCACTTCATTAAATGCATGGTTGCAAAATAACAAAAAAGTCTAATTTGCTGATTTAGATAAACCTTTTAAGTTGCAAACATTATTTTAATGGGCTGACTTGACACAGTAATGGTGGTAATTGCGTCAACTTAATATTGTGTGTAATTCGAACACAGATTTCTGCATTAGTGTATTTAAAACTACGGTCAAGTCGAGGTAACTAAAAGGAAACTTTAGTCAAGTGCCCTCCTTTGTCTTTCAGCCAACTCAGTGCGGTTTGTTAGTTGAACATGAAGTTTTTCTGACTCAGAAAGATTGTTGAAAACTGCTGCTTTCTTTACTTTTTAGAGTGGCATGTAGTAGAAGTGTGGTGTAGCATGAGAATGGAGACCTGTCTCCGCGGCGCTGACTGCACCTCATCATTCTGTTAAAAGTGCAAAAATGCTCTGACTTGTTTGTATTTCTTTACAAATCACGATGATATCAAGTGGGGTCAAGCCCAGGATGCAGCAACGGTGCCCCTTCATCCGGCATGCAGGGAGGTGAGAGCTGTTGCTGATCGAAACAAGCAGGCCTGCCTCACTGCTCCATCCACATCTTATGAAACGTTGCTGCTTGAAGCTTATTGATTCAAGCTTCAATAGTTTTATGTGTCATACAGTACAGTATGTGCAGTGAGACGCAAAGTGACTGTTCCTTGAAGTGAGGACATTGTCAAAGAACATTCATTGAAAAACAACATAAAAATAGGGGGAAAAAAGTCAGAAATAATAAGGAAGTGAAAGCATCGTGAAGGTCATATCGGAGATGAAAAGACTTCTACTTGCAGTCTCACTTAGCCAACACGCTCCGTAGAACATAATGGTCTGGTTGATCTTCATTATACGTCAGCTCTGGCTCGTTTGTATGTCTTCAAACCAGTTTGAATCGTCTTGTGCAGAGCTAAACAAAGCATGCAACTTCGGTGTTCCCTTGAAATGATGACTGGGAATTATTTGCACACAGGGAGGCAGAAACAGAGATTAAAATGGGTAATTAAAACACTGAAAGAAGTCATCTATGTCAAACTGGAAAGACCATCCCTCAACAGAGGTGGAGGTCTGAAGCATCACCTCTCACCTGTCTACAGTTCAGTCCTAAGATCTCTCCCCAGGAAGATGAAGCCACACTCACACAGAGCCACAAAAGACCCTAACCAACCCCACTGTGGCAGGGGGACCACTAACGACTCACGTTAACGAGGGGGAGGAGCAACAAACCCCCAATTGAAACTGAAACTCAGGTGTTAATGGCTCCTTAAGGATAAAAGTATCTGGAACTCCCAACTAGTCAGTCCGAACTGATGAAGCCTCTTGGATAAGAGGTGGAACGTCTTCAGAAACTCAAGCAGTCCGGTTGCTACGATTAAACTATGAGAAGAACCGTGACCTGGATGACTGAGAATCTTCACAGACATAATTAAAACACACACAAAAAAACCCTAGCATGGCTGCCTTGCTGCACGACCCAAATCCTCGACCTCACTAGAAGCTGTGAATGTGGTCGGTCGCACGTTGAGGCTGTTTTCTATCAGGAAGATGGTTTTGAAAGCAGACGGGGCAACCAATGACTGACTTTTCACAGGGAGACGAAAACGGTGATTGAAATGGACAATTAAAGCACTGAAAGCAGCCGTCTATGTCAAACTGGAAAGACCATCATTTAGCAGAGGTGGAGGTCTGAGGCATCACCTCTCACCTGTTTACAATTCAGTCCCACGAACTCTCCCCAGGAAGAGTTCTTTGGGGAGATGCCGGCTCTCATCTCCCTGAATGTGGTCGGTTTGCTTGTTGAGGCTGTTTTCTATCGAGAAGAGGATTTTAAAAGCTGTAAAATGTTAGCAGACGGGGCAACCAATAGCTGACGTACACCTGAAGTCTACATCCGGTGAGTCAGACTACGGACGAATCCGACACTCTCAAACTCTCGATTGTAAAAGTTTTTATTTAGAACTTAACACCACTGGAAAATGTCATTTTCGTGGTGGACCTCCAGTGATGTAATTTCCCAGCCTGCTGCCGTGCTATAGACGTCTACTCCAGGGAATATCATTTTACTCTGACATCACTGTGATTAAAGCTGCAGCAATGCGACCAACCCAATGTGACGCCGAGTGTCTTTAAAGTTCAACTGCTTTCAGACAAGCACTAAGTGGCCATTTAAAGGGCAGATTCACTCATTTAAGTCTGTTCAACGAGTGTTGTGCATATCAGAAAGTAACGAACCTTTGGTGGTTCTGTGTGTGAAAATCTAATGAAACTGCTTCAGTGGATGAGAGTGAAGAAAACAAGTTTGTACAGAAAAACAAAAAGTAAAACTGTAATTTCTGGTTGAAACTCAAGGCAACATCACCCATTAGTAGCATAATATCAGAATCTCCGGCGAAGCTGTTGGTGTTCGAGGTGGTCAGTAGGCACCGTGTAGGAAGAATGAATTGGAAAAAAGACTGTTTTTTTTTTTTATTTGATTGTTAAAAACTGCCCCTTGGGAAGGTAATTGCACCGTTTGGTTTAATAGAAGGCCGAGGAAGGCGGTTCTACAAGTTTTTCTGTTAAAGAAAAATGATCAAGAAGTCAAAATACAAAACAGAAATTCTGCACAACTAAATGTAGAAATAAACAAACATGATTATGTCGATATGTTAAAGGAACATTAGAAATACCAGGTTGTTGTGTTCGTGCTGTACATTTTTATATGTATTGAAGGAACAGTTAATGAAAGTATTCAAAGTGAGGAAGAGAACAAATCAGCGCCTGATTACTTTTAATGTCTCCAAATTGCACAGAAAATAAATGTATAAATGGTGGTGATTTTCTCCTTCCACGGTCCTAGAGAGGGCTTTAATTCACTCACCTACTGAGTCAGGTTTGCGTTGATGGCGCTTAAACATCTTTAATGATCTAAAAACACTTTTCCAGACTCAGATTTAGAGGACGGCTGAAAACCGGCGCAGTGGGTTTGCTTTGTCAGTCATGAATAAATGCTAATCGGATTCATTCAGGTGCTGCATAAATAGCTCGCCGCCCTGGATGCTATTATACACGAAGAAAGTCCTTTATTCCAACCTCGTGTGTCTTTTCCATCACGTTTAGTTTCCACTTGTCTGATCAGACGGGGAGAAAAAAAAACAGTTTAATCATTTCAAGTCAAATCCGAGAAGCGGTTCATTAAGAAGGCACCTTGGTAACGTCAGCGGCGAGACGTTCGCCGTGCTGCGTCAGCGGAGCTCCTCTTCCAGCGTACATCAGTGATTTCCAGTCTGCGCCGCCTCCGGCTCCCATTAACCCGCCGTGATAACATTTGGCCTCTGCCTCACCTCCTCCACCTCCGCTCGCAGCTGCCGTCATTACGAGCCTCCCAGACCGCTGGTACACGAGTGCATCACGACTTCATTCTGATGTTTAGACGGCGTAGTTTCGCGCCGCGTGTAAACTAACTGAACCTCATGTTTACCGGTTCCTCTGGAGGCAGAAATAAACCCGAGGTCGAGTGGGTTTAAAGATGAGCAAAAAAACGGCAGCTACTGTGCATTCATCTGTGTAGAAACTAAGGAGTTGGTGAGATGTTTGCACTCAAGAATAGAAACGCAGGTGAGTTTATTTCTGCAGCAGGTTATCGGATACAAAGGTTATTCAGAGCAGTTCACAGGGAAAAAGTACCGGAAAGTGAAAATGTGAAATATTTAATAAACAACAGAATAAAACTTCATTTCATTAAAGTGATCAAACGCCAAAACATAGAAGATGTAAAAGGTCGACACAAAGCGTATAGAGTCAGTAAAACGGATTCACTGAAAGAGCGGGAAAAGAAAACTGTAGGTAAAAGGTGAAGATCTTGTTATACTGTAAGAAAATGTGAAATAACACATTAAGAACAGAATATTAAAATATGCATTTATGTGATTTTATTTATTTATTTTGGATAGTTTTTCTTTCTTTTTTTTGCAGTCAATATGTAAATTAATACAAATTTTCTGTGATTTTATTGGATATTTTTTTGTTATTTACCAAACTCTGTAAAATAACTCTTCACCATTTTTCAATCCTTAATAAACAGAATAAATGTCTGTAAAATATATATATATATTTTGCTTGCCTTTTCAAATACAGTAAAATAATAATAATAATAATAATAATAAAAGATAAATTCAAGGTTAAAGATGGTAGAAAAGCAAATATAAAAATAAAGTTTTTTAAATTGGGCATAATTTACAGCTTTTGGCCTGTGGTTATCAGACAAATCAATACTTTTATTCTGCAATTTTACTGGTATTTGTTCTGTCAACAAAACAGGAAAAATCAGAGGGGGAGTAAAATGTTCGAAAAATGAAATTAAACAGTTTTATAGCTGATGGTGATGGAGTTTAGTGAGCCTCTTTTCTTCCCTTTTCATGATGCTGTCGTTCATTAATGTGGAAGATCAGCAGGTGAGAAGTCTTGAAAAGCTGAAGGCGATTTAAACAAGTAGCTTTATATTTTTTTATTATCAGCAGTGATTTTTTTTCCATGATCTGTTTTCTACTTCAGCGTAACTTCTTGGGCTGCGTCCACTGTTTCGGAGCTCATTTCCATTATCGTTGCTGCAGGAGCAGGTCTGGTTTTTTGTAGCCGACATTTCAGGTTGAAGGTTGTTTTACTTGTGCAGCTCTCACCATTTCTGCATGTTGTGACCCTGAAGCGTTCTTCTTGAAGACGCTCCATCTATCGGACCGTCTGTCTTCACCACGACCCGTTAAAACCGGCCTCGTTCTTGTGCAGGATTTGTTCGAATTTCCTCAAAAACACAACACCAAGCTGCTCAAATTAGCGTTTAAATAGTAGTTTTTATGTTTTTGTGGAATCCATAGCGATAACTGAATGACTCTGGCAACTTTCCAGACACTTTACGAGTTCAGCAGTGGGAATCTAGAAGCGGTTTAAAGTGGAAAAACACATTAAAAAGAAAAAAAAAACCCACACAAACAGGCGTCCCATCTCAGGAGCTCGTTTACCGGAGTCCAGTGCAGGAAGAACAATAAAGGAATATTTAATTGAACACCAGCTTCAGTCTGAGTCGGTGGTCTTTGTCAAGGAGAGCGATTGTTCCTTTTGTGTTTGCGGTGTTTTGGGGGCACATTCTCGCACGTCCTTGACCACAAGCTGCTTTTAATGAGAATCAGTGGCACGGCGGCGCCTTCACGCAGGTTCAACCTCTGGCTGGTTGCATGAGTGCAGCTTTCTGTGTGTGTGGGGGTGTTTTTTTTTTTTTTTTTGGATTGGATTCTGAGAACAAAAACAAGGAGAAAGTGAAGGAGATCCACAGAAGATTATTCAGGTTTCACTACTTAAACTGTGTCCCTCTCTCTCGCTCTGTTTTCCTTTGCTTTCCACCTTGCCTCCCCACATCCCAAATCTTCTCATTTAGATTATCCCCACCGCACTGAGTAGGAATGGATAGTTTTCATGGGTCCCCCTCTCTCTCTCTCTCTCTCTCTCTCTCTCTCCCTTTTCTCTCTCCTTCCCTTAATCTCCTCCATGTACATGACACTAATACAGAGACTGATATAAGCCCCCCTGCCTCTCTCTATGACATTTATCACCGTGCTTCTTAATGCAGGCAGGCTGCCTCTGTTGATGAGAAATAAGGATGACAAGCATGGCCTATTTTCTCGCTAACGGTACTTCTTTTTTTTTTTTACTTTTTATTTTTTTCGGGCGGGGGGGGATTCTGCTCACAGAACAGTGTTTACCAACACGTCTCATAAGGCAGAATGTGACACTGATGTTGATTATGCATCTGGCACAGTTTTGTCAGAGCCGATCTAGAATCCATTAGCGTTTCGGGCTGTAATAAGCGACGTCGCCTGCAGAAACTTCTGACGGAGGAGCGCCGAGCATGAATGCGCTTTTAGTGTTTTTCGTTTAGCATCCGAAGGTATCGGGATGAACTCGTGTGAGCCCTTTGAGCTACCTGGAGACTGGAACCAGGTTGTGTCTGTGATGGATAACGGCGACAGGAAGTGAAGTTAGGAGCTGGCCAATCAGGAGACGGCTGCATGTTTGGGCTCATTTTTATGTGAACTTACAGTAAAATCCTGGTAAAATATTGTCATTTAACAGAGTTCCCACCATGACTTACTGAAGCAGTTTATTACTGTAAAAGCTACTCTGCATGTTACAATAAAATGTGACATTTACAATCGTAGTATTTTACCGTTTTTATGACGGTACTATTAAGACAATTACTTTATAATAACTTGCAGTACTTTACTATTTAATACTGTAACTAGACTTTTCAATAATATGCTGAATTTATATGGTGTTGTCACCATAATTAACACGAACTGCCTGTAAATTAAAACATTTAAACTGTATTTTGCAAACACATATCACAAATAATTGTCTTTGATCTTTACGATGCAGAATTAAGAACTCTTTTTATTTTATTTTATTTTATTTTTTTTAAATGCACATACCACCAAAAAAAGAAGAAAAGAAACAATCCAAGATAAAGTATAAGGCAAGTAAAATTTTTATGGATTGGGGACATTTATGTCTTTTAAATATATTTTAGGAACCAATTAAAAAATGTACATTAGAAATAAATAAAATATCTGTCCAAATCAGTGTAACGTTTTTAAAATAATATTCTTAGCCGCAGTACTTTGTGAATATTCTTTGTTTAATTAATTCTCTGTGAGTTTGGTTTGATCATTTTTAACCATGTTTTGGAAAAAGAATAGAATAGAATAGAATAGAAAAATACTTTATTTATCCCAGACTGGGAAATTACTGTGGTACAGCAGCAGAAAATACTATTTTAAAAAATTACAAATATAATACGTGAATAAAATAAAATAAATAAAACAACTGTACAAAATGTGCAAATTGAGAAATCAGCTGCATTTTTCCAGTAATTTATCACAGTGCATTTGGAATGAACACTTTTTGGAAATATACTTCTTCTTTTGTTTGTTTTGTTTTTTTGCAGAGAATGAGATGTCGTGTTGAAACTTGTGTATTTATTCCTTCCACGACAAACAACAAGTTGAGTTCTTATTGTGAGTTTTCATGCTGTACCTGTATGTTAGTGACCGATCCTGGTGACACCTGGTTGCTGCTTTTTGATCCCCAGAGTTCGGACTGAAGGTCGGTCGCGTCCTTCAAGAACTCCCCGCCTTAATGTTCCAAACCCCGTAGAGCTTCATGGTGGATGTTGCATGAAAGTGGAACTTGTTGTGTCGCTGTTTCCCGAGACTTTCTGTTGCTTGTGTTGTTTGACAGCGATGGTGATAAATGCTGTGTCGCCTGACGTAGTTGGATATTAGCTACGAGCATCTGTATTTTATCCGCCTTGGACTTTACTGTGCAGATTTTAGTTTAAGGGAGCGAGGAGGGGGCAGGGAAGCTAAAATAAAATGTTTTTGTGCAATAGGTTCATCAAATGAGCCGCCCGGGTTCACAGTCGCCAACTTTTATTGACAGCAGCCAATTTTAGCTGCGAGCTGAACCCATTCACAAACACAAAGAGCGGGAGGCAGCTGCCTTCCAGTCGCCGCAAAGTTTCCAAGATCATTTCTGTGCAAA
Source organism: Stegastes partitus (assembly GCF_000690725.1). NCBI lineage: Eukaryota > Metazoa > Chordata > Actinopteri > Pomacentridae > Stegastes > Stegastes partitus. The sequence continues at coordinate 509,563 of NW_007577896.1, forward strand.
TATCATCCCTTAACTCTGGACTTTGAGGGCAAATTGGAAAGAAAATCATGCTGCTCCCGCGTGTGACCTCAGATCCACTGAAAAATGAACGCGGCAGCTCTAATGGGCTTCTGTAGGAGCATTGTTCTTTATAGCCCGCGCAGAATAATAGATTTTTAAGCACTTGATTAACAGAAGGACGACAGCCACCAAAGACCTTCCACAAAAGGCCATTATTCAGCTGTCTCTCACTCGGGCACTTGATAAATGCCACTAATGCTTAAAATATAAATGGCACAATAAATATAAATAACACTTTGGCTCGCGCGTTGTGTTTCCATGCCAATCTGTAAGTTCGCAAAAGAGAGACGGAAACTAGGACAGGGAAAGTTGGATTCATCATCCTTAATGCCTTCTGTCACTTCAATTGGATATTAGCAGACACTGTCCCCTAATTTAGACATCATATCCTGTCCCAGGAGCCCCGCCTCATTCGCCGTCTGTCTCACCCTGGCATAACCCGCCTGCATCCCCCAGTGAGGGTGTTTGAAACCAGACCTTCTCTTCTTAACTCCCACCTCCTCCTCTTCCTTTTCTCTCCTCTTTCATCCCCCCTCTCTCTCTCTCTCTCTCTCTTGTATTTTTTCTCCCCCACACCCTCAGAATGAGCAATTTGTATGAATCACAGGCTCTCGCTCACAGTGACAATCCCCCCACTGGTTGTGTTAGCTTAGCTCGATACCCAACGCGATTTCACCGCGGGAAAGAGAGGAAAAAAAAGAAGCCGGTCCTTCCCTCACTTGTGCTGCCCTGGCACGTAACCCCGCTCGACGCTCGTTGCAGCCAACCTCGGATTGTTTGATTGGCGTCCGCCGCTGTGTTTGCCAGGACCGCTGGCAGACCCGAGCTGCTATTTGCATAAAACCGGAAGGGGTTCAGATTTCCCTGCTGTTCTGCGTCCTACTGCCCTCGCTGCACCCCAAAGTAAAAAATCAGCATGTAATTCACAGACAGAAACATTAGCCGGCCGTGTGCGCGGCTTCGCTATAGGCTTCGACGCTTCTCCTCGCCTGGTTTGAGACTTTCTTTTCTCCTCTCTTTAGCCCAGCGTGAGTCCTCTTGTACCAATCCCACACTATCTGAGCCAGACCCCTTTTTTCTCTCTTATACTCCTGCAGAGAATCCTCTTAAAAGCGTCCTGGCGTGAGTCTCGCTCTGCAGTGTCAACCTTTTTTTTTTTTTACCTTTGTGTGATGCTGATCACTGAGTCCTGGACTTGGTCCGAGGTTGACAACAGGCGATCTCTCTGCCTTGTGGTCTGACCAGCGGACCGATGAAGGGAAGCAGATGATGGGGGATGCTGAGGATAAATCAGAGGTTAAAAATGGAAGGGACTGGGGGGGAGCATTGTGGCATTTTTTTTTCCAGGCACGACTGTGTGCTCGTTTCACCCTCTTCAAGTAACCCCTCTTGCCTGTGTGTCCTGTTGTCTGTCTGTCTGTCTGTCTGTCTGCCTGCCGGGCCGAAACCTCTAAACCTGAACGGCAAAGACAACAACACAAACCCACTTTTTGCTGATGCTGTAAACCCATCTCTCATTTTTGTTTCGACTGAAACAAGAGTGGAGAGGCAAACTTGGCTCACACCAACATCAAGTATAGAACAAAGGACCGGTACAGTAGTAAAGGCTTTTCCCCAGCTGGCGAAAAAATAAAAAAAAAAACGGGGGGAAGGGCGGCAGAAAGTGAAACAGCTGGACAGACATGTATGTAGAGCAAAATGTCTGCAGACAGCAGCGCATCGAGCCGCTGGGAGAAAGTGAATGAGTCCCATTCAGCCTGATCCCAGCAATGACTGACTGCACCCTCACCGAGGGATTACACTGAGAAGAACATTACTACACACTTGTAAGAGGATTGTAGCACACGTAGAAGAACTGCTATCACTACAGCACACTCACAATGCCAGAAGAACTGTGAATACCTCCTCCAAAACAGCCACCAATTCCTTTTTCTCTTCCTCCACCCATGTCTCCATCCCTCCTTCCAACCCCTCCATCCCCTCTGCAGAAGCCTTGGAGGACCCGTCCAGCGCCGGCGTGGTGGCGGGCGCCGTCATCGGCTCCCTCCTGGCCCTGCTGCTGGTGGTGGCGCTTGTCGCCGTCCTCCTGACCCGCAGCCGCCGGCAGCAGAGGCGCGGCTACCCCAGCAGCGGGGACTCCATAGCGACGGGCAGCGGCGGCAGCAACGGCGGCGACTACGGCAACAAAGCCCGCCTGCTCTTCGGCAGCTCCGGGAACAACGGCAGCAGCAAGAACGGCACCGGCGCCAACAACAACGGGCCCATCTACACGTACCGGGAGGGCTGCGACGCCACCGGGACGCTCACGGAAAAGGCCAACGACTACCACCATCACCACCTCCACCACGCCTCCACCGGCAACCCCCCGACCGCTCACGACATCCTGCTGAGCGGCGAGTTGGACGCCGAGCGGAGGAAGTTCGAGCTGGACGACAGCATGGAGGAGGAAGAGGAGCGGTACGACAGATTCGGAGGGGGAGGCGGGAACATGCTGCCTCCGGCCTATCACGTCCACAGAGGCCACGGCGGCGAAGAAGAAATGGACGTGTACCTGGACGACGACATGGAGTCGCAGAGGGACGGCTCGGTGATTTCCCGGACTGCCATTTATGTCTGAGGGGAAGAAAGGAAAAGGCTGAAAGTAGGGGAAGCAGATAAATCGACATCACCTCCATCGGCTAAACACCTACCTGCTTAACATTCAACCTGATTAAAGAGTTGCCATCAGTTATATCCTCTCCGCTCGACAGCGACTGTATAATTCCATAAGAGGAGGATTAAAAGAAAGCCGGAAAGAAGTTGTGAAGGAAAAAAATCCGTGGTGGCAACGGTGCAGCGTGGCTGAATGTGTCTGTATTTAACTGTATCACGGAGACAGATTTGATTCAGTGTCAGTCAAATATAAGGAAAAAAAAAAAGAAAAAAAAAGAAAAAATACTGCCAAGAGCAAACAAAAACTCAAACGCTGCTTCTTGCTACGTTCTCGTTTCTTCGGCTTTGCTCTGTGATTATGTGCTGAGTGACTCAAATTGTTTGTATTTTCTACCTTACCAGAGAAAATGTAATCTGAAAGCACCGTAATCACGATTTCAAAAAAAAAAACCACACAAAAACAACAAAACAACACCACCGCCGTTCAGAACTTGCCTTTCTGCTTCAAAACACGAGAAAAACGTCCTCGTCGTTGCATTAAAAGCTGCGTTGAAAGGCTCCCGTGGATGTTTGCTGCAGACGCTTCTTCTGACTCTTCGCCTTCAAAACTTGAAAGAGGCCAAAAAACTCGTCGCCCTGGAAACAAGAGATGACTTCGTCGGGGGGTTACAGTGACTCGGAGGAGGTGGAGGAGGTGGGAGGGGGGAGGGTCTCCCTGCTGCACCCTGCGACACCACCTGGTTTCCTGATGGGGCCAATAAACTGAGTAACATAACAGACTTAACAGTTTGTGCTAATGTGTGGCTGGCTGTGGTGTTAATGATGTGCATCATCTATATATTGGGCGCCGTCTCACTATAGCACAGTTGTTATTGTTGTTGTTGTAGCTGTTGCTGTTGTTGTTGTTGTTGTTGTTGTGTAATGGTGTTGATCTCGCTGAGGAAAAAGACGCACCGGGAGCCTTGGGGGTTTCACACAGTCCCACATTGGGTCGGTAATGACTCATTTAATGGATGAAAAAAAAAACAAAAAAAACGAAGAAGCTTTTATTTTTTTCTTTGTTCCCAAACTTTGAACTTCTCTCTCCTTCTTTATGCCTCCCTTCGTTTTCTCGCCATGCCATCTCTTTTCTGTTACACATGAATTCTGGATGATTTGTATGCTTTTTTTTTTTCACACATTACGTCTCTCTGCGCCTCCTTTATTTACATAACGGGCGGCTGAGACGAGCGCCGCAGCGACTGTGTGCAGGGAGAAGAGGATGGCTTGTGTTTGTATTCCTATCTGGGTCGTATTCAATGAGGCAAAATATTCACCGGCTTTGTCGGAGGCTGCTGCGTTTCATGTATTTCCGTGTCCTGGAGACTGTTCTTAGGCTGTGGAGCGGATTGTTCCATGTTGTGGGCTCCGACTGGACAGAACGACACGGTCCGAGGCAGATTCCAGGAGAGGAAATCGTTCTGAATGAACTTTTTCTGTTGTAACGTTGCAAAAGTACAGGTGAAAATACACTTTCTGTTAAAATAAGGGGCACAGATCTCTCATCTAATGATAAAATAATGGTGCATCTTCAACAGTAACGCAACATCGCATTGGTAAAAAGTTTTTAGTATTCGGTTTTGACTCCATACTTAATTAAATGACTTATTAGAACATATTCTGAAGCTATGGAACGGATTATTCCATGTTCTGTGCTCTGATTGGACGGAACAACAAGGTCCAAGAGAGGAAATCATCCTGAATCAAACCCCAAATTTCAAGCTGTTTCTGTTCTGTACGTTGCACCAGTACAGGAGGCAGTGAAATAAACGACAGAACATTATTATTTTACGTGTTTTTCAGAAGATTTCTCACCTGACGTTAAGATAACATGCATAATGCGCATTTTCCAAGAGGATTTGCTAAAACATGCAG
>NW_007577896.1:515126-525500 GCF_000690725.1 Stegastes partitus
TGTTAGCATGGATTTCTAACATTGTCTGTGTCCTGCAGACTGTTCTTAGGCTATGGATCATTCCATGTTCTGGGCTCTGATTGGACAGAACGACGACGGTCCAAAAGAGGAAATCATTCTGAATAATATCGTAAACTTAAAGCTTTTTCTGTTCTGTCCGTTGCTCCAGTGCAGGTGACACAAAAGGCCGTCAGTGACAGAACAGGATTATTTCACTCCTCTTTTGAGAGATTAACGTGAAGATAACGATACATTTTCTATGAGAATTTGCTAAAACATGCAGCGCTGCAATGGAGAAATGACTAGTTAGAACGTATTTCTAACATTGTTGGGCGCTAAAGTAGATTATTCCATGTTAGACACTCTACACAACAAACTTCAAGAGAGGAACTCATTCTGAATGAAAACCCAAAGTCCTAAAGTGTTCTGTCCTGTATGATGCAAACACACAGGCGTTAATAAGTGTTTTATTGAAATAAATATCACATGTGTTGACAGGAGAGGACAGCTTCACTTGTCTTAGATAAGATCTCTCACCTAAAGGCAACATAATGATGCATTTTCCAAGAGAATTTGATAAACGTGCAACGTTACAATGGAAAAAGTGTTTTATTATTGGGGCTTTGTTTTCTATATTGGACCTGTCGATGTCCTGCAGCCCGGACAGAACAACAAGGTCTGAGAGACTGTATGAAACACTTCTAAATAAAATCCCAAACATAAAGTTTTTCTGTCCTGTGCGATGCTAACGTGCAGGTAACAGCTAAATAAGAGAGCCACCAGTGACAGAACAGGGTTGTTTCACTGCTCTGTTAAGAGAACATTATGGTGCATTTCCCAAGAGAATTTGCTAAACATTGAAAAAAAAGAAACAATTCTTAATTATTTAGCATTTGTTTTTAACTCTGTACTTAATTAAATAACTTGTCTCGAGCTATGAAGCAGCTTATTCGTGTTTTTGCTTGTAATTGGACAAATTTCAAAGAGGGGATATAAAAAATCCCAAACTCCTTTGCCTTCTTTGTGTCTTGTATGTTGCAAAGGTGCAGGTGGCCGTACATGTCATGTTACTGGAGAAGGACTGGGTTGTTTTACTTAAATCTCTTACTCTTAAGATGGGATCTTTAAGTATACAGAAGCATAACGGGGGCTCAACATGCAGCACTGCATTGGAAAAAAGTTACAATTTAAAAGGTTTGAGATTTATTTTCTGCATTGGAGAATTGATTTCTAGCGTTGTTCATGTCCTGCAGACTGGTCCGAGGCCGTGGAGCAGATTATTCCATGTTAGTTAGGGCATGAAGTGATTGTGAATAAACTCCTAAACCTTCAGCGTCTTGACGGTAAAACAAGCAGCACATGAACAGGACAGGCTTGTTTCTCTTGTCTTCAATAAGATCTCTCACCTAAACTGAAGATAAAGACCCGTGTTCTGTGAGAATTTGCTGAGCGCGCAAAGCTGCATTGGAAAATGTTGCATTTTTATTTTTCCGGGATTTATCTTGACTCGTAATTAAATGACTCGTAAGAATAGAACACATTTGCATAACAAGAGTCGGGAGCTGAGATTGGGCTCTTATGTTGTTGGAACACTTTTGCCTTATTGATTCCAAGGTTTTTGCTACTTATCCTTATTTCTTTCCTCCACAAACTCAAATGAGCAGTCCTTTTATTTTTTAATTAACCGCCGAATTACATCTCTTGTCTTTTTTTTTTTAACGTCGGAACGGTCGCGGGGAGACTCTGGGAGCATATCTGAGCGGGGGAAATCTACGTCTTTGAAGATGTATAGAAAGCAGAGATACCCGTTAAAAGCTGGATGGAAGAACAAACCGTGATTCAGCGGAGCGCATCCTCTGCTTTACAAGCTCGCTGTGCCACATCACAACCGCTGCGTTTCGCTGTGTGTTCTGCAGTCGAGGGCGTAAACACCGGAGATAAAGCAGTCGTAAAAGGGCGGATGCATTACGGAGCATTGTGAGGGTGTTGTAACTGTCTACTCGAGAAATATTTATGAGGGAGGATCTGAAAAGGGAAACTGTACATTGGAAGTCTCGCTCCATCTCATTTACTCGGTGCATTTCTAGGAACATGCTGCCATCATAATTAAAATATTATCGTGAGTTGGAGCTGCTGTTCTGTGGGTTGAAAGTCAGCTGAGATATTTCAAATTCAAAACCTTATCCAACTTTTTTTTTTTTTTTTTAAACAAAGACTGTTCTGCTTCCTGCCCTTCCCCCCCAAACCCCCCCTGAGCAGGTCTCTTGTTGTTGGTTGTTGTTGAACATTATGCACTGTGCAATCTGTTGTTCTGTAAAATGAGACAGCTATATCTGCTATGTTACATTTCAGTGGAGAACATTTCATGAAGCCTCACCGCGCATTTCGGACGAGCTGCCAATTTAATCCGAGCGTCTGAGTGAGAAGCGGCCATTTTACTGTAACTTTGGGTTGACACGCGTAGTTTTTACTGTATCGCTGCAGTTTCAAGTGTTTGGGTGTATTTTCTGCTCTGCGGGGTGCATGCATGCTCCAAGATCCAGACTTTTAAAACTCTGGAGAACCAAAGCAGCCTGGGTTTTGTCTGAACATTTTGATAAAAGTGTACATCTGTAACCCCTCAAATGAAAATGACCTTCTGTTACATAAAGGTTTTATGATTTTCCTCCCCGTCCAGCACCTTTACCCTCCCATTCGGCCACCGTCAGCATCATCTCCTCTCCGGGGTTTCTCCTTCTCGCGGCGCCGCCGCCATGCTAAACAGTCGACCGTGATCACAACATCGGCGCCTAATTAGTCGCAGAATCTTGTACCATGGATGCACCCTTAGTGAGAAAACTCATCATCAGTCATAACTTTTGTTTTTGCACAACCCATTTTCAATAAAAGAAAACCATTCTGAGACAATCCTCTGTGGAGAAGCTGGTAATTAATTAAGCAGAGCCGCGTTATCGCTCTATAAATACCCCACAACTCCCACAACTCCGCTGCTCCTCAGCACTTTTCCTCTGCAGAGGACAGAACTGTACACCTGCTCTGGGATATTTAGTCTCTTCTACAGATCTGCCACAGGAGTTTTTTTCCCTTTTTTTTTTGCTAACTTAGGGGAAAAGTGCGCTGCGCTTGTCACAACAACCTTCCTGGTATACTTGAGCACCTGTCTGCTCCCCCTGCACTACTTTTTTCAAGGCTCCACCTGCTGTGAACACGTGATCCGGCCTTTGCTTTGCATTCAAGTTATTCAAGCGAGGTCATGAGACAAATCTTGGGTCAACTTGATTGGGTTTGTATATTTCTAGCTGATTTGTTTGTCACATGCAGAAAAAGTTATTGGAACAGGACATACAAAAAAGAACCTTGCACTCGCAACAAAAACGTTTTGATGCTCACTTGATTAGTTTGTGACTTTTAATCTACATAATCAAACATGGAAGCATCTCCTCTGAATACATTAGTTTCTGTTCCTGCTTCTTTTGGTGTCTTCGTCTCCGATGCTAGCTGGCATGAAACAATAATTAGTACTTTTTAAAGATTTCTCTCCATTTTGTTTGGTTCTTCTTCATTTTCAAGGTTCTCAGCTGGTTTTGTTTCCGACTTCTTCTACTCTGTTTATCACAGCCATGTAGGCTACAGCGCCACCTTCTGACGACACTAGTTTATTCACTCCAAAGCAGTTACCGTAATTTCTGGACTAAGCAGCTACTTTTTTCCCATGCTTTGAACACTGCGGCTTAAACAATGATGCGGCTAATTTATGGATTTTTACGAATTTGCCTCGAGACAAAAGTGACATTGAGAGCGACAACGACAGAGAGACTGAGGAAGTGTGTGACGAAGTGATTCTGAGGCTGTTCAAATACGACACTGAAGAAGACGACTTTAGTGGTTTTAGTGCAGGAGGAAGATGAAGATAGCGATCAGTGACTTTTCCTGGTAGGCTGCTGTAGTTTTTTTTTTTTTCTTAACCAGTCGTGTTACAGGCACTGTTCGGAAATAAAGCATTTACGTATTTGTGTACGTTCCCGGTACGTATTTAATTCAAAGTTTAGAGTCTTTCTGTGTAAATATCTCATGTTACAACGTGGACACCTGCAGCTTATAGACAAGTGCGCCCTATATATATATACAACACTTGTTTTCTTTTTGTAGCTAGTGGGTGCGGCTTATATTCAGGTGCTCAATAGTCCTGAATTAACAGTAATGGAAACAAGCCTGACTGCATTTTTAAAAAAATAGTGTCTGCAACATTTCGAATTCAGCAGACGGTCACGGTCGAGTCGTCTCTCATCACGGTGTTTCTGCATCGTCTGTTTGTTCTGAGTTTACTTTTTTTGTTTTTTGAGACCCAAAACCAAATTCTGTGCAGTGTTGCGGCTGAATATCAACAATTACTTTTGTTTCCACACCTGGAAAAGTTTGTATTTTCAAGAAACAAGTCTCACCAGCCAATTTAACGGTTCAGTATCTCCAGAAATGTGACGTTCACAGCCATGACAGCTGGTGAGGATGCAGAGACGATAGTTTTCAGCAGATCTGTATGGTCAAGTAGCTCCAGCAGTGGCCAAATTTCAATTTATTGGCCCTTGAAAATGGAAGAAAGTACAAAATTTGCCAACAACGGTGGCATTGGGAGCCCAGAAAGTTCCTGTAAGTGGTTATATACGGATGGATCCATATTTCTTACTAAAAATACAGCCTTTGGTTGACATTTCACCAACGTTTGAGGCCCCTAACATCAGTAGAATATGATATATGGCAAGTTATTTGCTGTGTCGACGTGTAAAAATGATGATGGGGACTCATTTGCGGGAACAAAAGAACTGCTGTGCAGAGGAGTCTTTATGTTGTCATTAGAAGTGCAAAGCTGCTTCCATGTTGTCTTCATGTTGAACTTTAACAACATATGAAGCTTATTTTACATAAATCAGAGCTCCTATTCTCCGTGTGGTGACATGAACGTGTGAAATTCTTAAAATTGAGCCAAAATCCTTGTGTAGGATTTAGTTCTGGGTCCCAAAGAAGTCGACTCTGAACAAGATCTGAGCAGATTTCATGAATTCTGTCTGAACTGACACAAACTGACCCACATAGAAACACAGATATTCACACTTAAACCGGTTTTTGTAAAGAGTTCTGCTTTGTCTTTTGATCATGCTGCACACTGGGAGCTTTTCATTATGCCAACCGCCTCCTCCTTCACTCCCGCCTCCCTCCTCGTGTCTCGATGTTGATATATACGAGGTGTAAGGTGCACCTGGGTTTCCTCCAGAAGCCTCCTCGTCTCCTCGAGGTGCATTAAAATAGCTGGAAGATCCTTCATGATGGTGGAATGAATTCTGGAGCTCAGGTGGAGCGAGGACGCCAGAACAGAAAGAAAGGCACCGGTGGCATTATGACCCGAACAGAAAGCCTCCAAATGTCTTAATGCATTCTGTGGTTCAGATACAGATCAGATTTAATACCTGATGCAAAGACTTTGGCTTTTATATATATATAAAAAATCCACTTTAACAAACAAAAACATTCTTTAACCTTAAGAAATATTCTGTCAGATGAAAACAGACTTGAATCCGTGAGCCAAGAGAAGCAAGAAAATTACTGAGTGAGATAAAAATCAAGAAAACATGTGACCTTAAAGCTAATAGAGTAGCGATAAGCAGCGAAACCAGAAATTAAAGATGAGCAGTTTTGATCTTTTCATTCCCGAAGCTTAGGTTATTGGAGATTAAAAAAGAAAAAAAAAAAGACTTGTGAAAGAGAAACGCTCTGCTTCTGTGTCTATCTGATGATTAACTTCAATAAAAAGAAAAGAAAGAAACACCTTGAAACACGTCTAATGGCACTTGAGGAGATTACCTTTGATTAGAAAACATCTGGTTTAATCACGTCGGAGGAAGTCGTCGTGACCTTGTTGCGTTTTTACGGCGAGCGCGGCGAGAAAACGGGGTCGTGCCGGTTACAAGAGTCCGTCTGTGATCTCTCAGCTCCTCGTCCTCGCGTGGTTTGAGCTGTGGGAGGTTGCAGTCCTAAACGCAACCCCTGTAAAGTCCTGTCCTTGCCGCAATGCTAAGCAGAGGACGCCGTAACAGGTCACTTGGCTCTGTCAGAGGGAAAGAGGCTGGAACGGAGGCCGGTGGAGGTTCAGCGCTCCATCTGGGGAATACCAAATAGGCCGGGAGAGAAGGCAGAGAAAGGAGGACTTTTTCTTCTCAGATCAGAGAAACTGAGAGACAGAACAGAAACTCAAACTTCAGCCCCTGCAGAGAGGATGAGAAGACATCACCAGGTTTTTTTTTTTTTTCTTTTTTGGAACCCACCTGAGACTGGGAACGTTTGAAACGCTGTCAATTATTCACCAGCGAGCCTCGGAGTTAGAAGACGGGCAGATTTGTTACTCGCCGAACCCAATTGGTTGGCGGGGAAAGATGACAGCGTGTGAAAGGAACGAGAGATTGGCAAGACAGGATTTTGCGGCTCCGACAATGAAAGCCGGAGGTGGGCAGGAGGCCTCTGAGGAGAGTTTGTTCGCCACCCTTCCACTTGGCTATTGGCCGCTTCCACCCAACAACAACTGACAGTCCTTTTCAACCCGGCCAATTAGTGGGAGAAAAAAAAAAAAAAAGAAAGAAACAGGGCCGTCCTGTTCGAGTCTCCTCGGCGCAGCCTATCTGCGACAGATCTTTTTAATTGTAAAGAAATGTTCAGCAGCCCTCCAGAGACCTCTGTGCAGGGGCGGAATTGTATATATCCTTTTTTTTCTTCTTCTTCTTCTTCCATATTCCTTCTCTCTTCAGCTTTAGCACAAGCTGTTCCCTGCATGTTTAATTCAGCAGAAGGCATAAAAGTGTTCCGCATTATCTCTCTGCTTTGCTCTGAAGGAGAAGGAAAAGACAGCGAGATGGAAGGAGAAGGAGAAGGAGAGGGGATGGAGGGGGGACGGAGTAATGAGAGAGGAAGAAGAAGAGGCCTATTAGTTATTGAGCTCGGCTTTTGTTGTTAATCCAGTTAAAGCCGAGCCTCTGCCAGGCCAGCTGAGACTCCAGCAGATGTGGATGAAGTTTCCTCCTCCCATCGCGGCTGGAGGAGCGCTCATTGTGCTCTGTAGCCAATTTGCTTAATGCAGCGGCGTCTGTCCTGCTTTCTCCTGCGTCTCCGGATCAGATACCTTCCTGCTTCTCCCACTGTGCTGCTCCTGCAGTGTTCTGAGCTATATTAGGGATGTCATTCGTCACAGCCTTCTCTTTTCTTTTTTCTCTCTTTTCGGTCCAGGTTATTTCAGGTTTGTGGAATGTACGCTGGTATGAATGGACGTTCATTCCACTTGTTCTCTGGATGGTGTGGATGTTCAGCATGCAGGCGTAGGAGCTGCGCTTATTTTACCCTGTTATCATCTACATGTGGTGGGTTTTTTTTTTTTTAGAGGCAGTCAAAGCCATGGTTGAGTATTTGCACCTTAAAACTGCAGTTTATCGATGACTTTACAAACCTGAGGAGTCAAATCATAGACTGTATAAAAGATGGACGTAGCAACCGGCCCTGAAAAATGAAGCCAACCCGGAAGTGTCAAAAACTTTTGTCCACTAGCTGCTGGCTCCACAAAGCCCTGGCTCCCATAGACTCACTAAATACTGCATTCCTACAGCTCAGGATTTTTTTCTTATTAGTTTTCATAGTCAAATCCAGAGATCAGGTGGCCAATCTGAAAATAAATCAATACTGAATTTTTAAAAACTCGTCAAAATTTTGCAGGGCAAGGGGCGTGGCTGGCTTGATTGACAGTCGGCAGCGACCATACAGATGAAGCGAGCAGAAGGCGGTAAATGTGGGCGGGCAGAGAGGGCCCGCCTCTCAATCCGTCTGACCAATCGCTGCTCCTATGGCTCCGCCCCCCTCCGACGATTTTTGCGTCACTGGCTCCAAAAATCCAAGATGTCAACCAGGAAGTAGCAAAACCCTGGCTTCATTTTCTCAGTGCAGAAACCAACGGGTGACGTCACGGCAGCTACGTCCATCTTTTATACAGTCTATAAGTCAAACCCATCAATACGCAGCGTGGAGCTTCTTTGTCTTTATTCTTCTTCAGAATCCGTTTCAGGTTTGGACATGAACGGATGAATTCCTCCAAACTTTCCATTGTGTCTCCACAAAATTCAATTTCTATACAACTAACCTGCAATTGTGTTTTGAGGGAAGCTTGTTTTCTGCCAAATTAGCTTTATTTGTGACGTATCAACACGTCTTTACCATTTATTTTATTGCTTTGATTTAAGACTTTTAGAAGAGAAACAGAAAAAAAAACATTATTCTCAGACTTGAGGTTCATTTGTTCACATTTAGGCATCAAAACGAATCAAATCAGGTTTATTGTCATTTTGTTGTACATACATAGTCGTACAGGCAAGATGAGAGAGCCTTTCTTCAGGATTATTCAACCAGCCAGTTTTGCAGATTGCACTATGTGGCTACGTTTAGAGAAAAAAAAATCATGGTTTGGGTTCAAATGTGGCGCTGTTTGATGCTTCTTCTTCATTTTCTGGGTTATAATCTAATACATGATGTGATATATTGGTTGGCTCAAAAGGAGTAGAGGAAAAACCTGTGAGTAAACTTTGAAAATCTGCCAGAAAAATACATAAAAAATGGTGGAATACCATCACATACATAAACGGCTGACGGTGAAAATAACAGCAAGTATCTGTAAAATAGTGAATTTATTTGCAGATCTAAATACAGTTTTAAAAAAAAAAGGTAAGACTACAGATTTTTGTTTGATTTACAGTTTTTGCCTGTTTTATTTAGGGTTCGTATGCATTTGAATACCTTGTTTTCAGTGATTTTACGAGTTAACAAAACAGCGACAATCAGTAAAATCAGAGTAAATTGAATTGTAAACTGTTGAAAGCATTCGTTTTTCACATCAAATAGTATAAATGTTAACAGGTATGTTGACCGGAAACATAATCCAGCAGAGAAAGGGTTTCTCTCCAAAAACGAAATAATTAGGAATACAGTTTACAGCAGTGTTGGAGCAGAGCTGGAGGTGAGCTGATGTGCTGAGCTGCAGCGTAAGGTGGAGGGTTGGATGGAGGAGGAAGCAGAAACTTTATAGATCTTCACATTCAAGAGGAAGTAACTGTGTAGAGTCACATCTGATCCATTTCATGGAATATAAACCATCTAAACATGCGATGAGTTTTTAGGAGATGAATCATCAAACAGGGAGCGACTTCCCTTCCTTCCTGGGTGGTAAAGCAGTTTTCTCTTCCCGTACCATCTCTTTGGAGCTGATATCTGCAGATATGCTAAACACTCTGCTCGTCTTGATAACTTTTGCTGTCACTTCATGTTCTCAAGTTTTCAGAGCTGTCGTGTTGAGAAGTTCAGTCTAAAACAGTAAATCTGATGAAGCCAAAACAATGAGCTGAAAGGTCGTCTAAGACTTTGCAACTCCAGAGTTACTTTCAAGAGGGATCGACTTTAACAGATTGGTATGGACTGCTGGAGGAAAATGAGTATTTTATACGTTTGGCTGCTGATGAAGAGACAACTTGAGCAGGTTTCACTAAAGCACTTGAAGGAAGCTCGACGGCAGCGTTTCGTCCTCCAGTGTGACGCTGCTCTGCCCTCGCCAGGCTTCAGAGTCGTCTTCTGTTGGGTCACTTACGACTAAAAACTGATATTTCGCTGCTCCTCAGATTTCTTAAGTGTTTCCTTAATGAACTGAATCTGAAGAGGCCTATTTGTCTCCTGTTTCTGACCCTTGAAATGCCGTTCATTTGAAGCAGAGCGAGCGTGGCAGCGGATCAGCCGACTCCATCCAGGCAGCTACAGATGTTGGACTCGGTCTTTGATGCCGACCTCAACGCTGATGAGCAGACAAAGGGAGACGCGTCGTCCTGTTTTGTTCGTTTTCTCGATGAAGCCAATTTTATTCGCTCGTCTTTCTGGTGGGAGATATTGAGGCTTTTATTTCCTCGACCTCGACTCGCTTTACTTTGAATCAAAAGCCTCTTTGAAGTGCAGGAAACCGTTCCGATTTTATGTAGCGCCAACAAAAAATGTAAAAAAAAACAACCGAGTGAAAACTGCCCGCCCGCCGCTCTGACATCACTTCACTGGTTGTAACGCAGCGTTTCACCTCCGTGTTACTGAGTGTAACTTCAGATCTCTGATTAATCCCAAGTGGTGAATTAGCACCAAAGGATGAGTCTCTCAGTGACCCGGGCTGTGTTTGTCTGTGAAGGCTGCAGGAGTTGCACGATGCTGGCAACCACACAAAGCAGAGAAAGTTCACTTTGAAGGCGCCGAAGCAAAACTTCCACAGACTGACGAACATGATGGGCTCAAAGTGAACGCTTGTTTTTAGCCTCTCAG
>NW_007577896.1:526680-536889 GCF_000690725.1 Stegastes partitus
ACACAATTCATCAAAATGATGTTTCCAACTTTAATAGTTGATCTACATCAGTAGAATTTATTATCTTGCAATTTAATGAAGTGGTGGATATCCCCTCTAGAGGATGCGTGTATCCAAAAGTTCATTTAGTAAGTCGTGGCTTTATTTTAGTCAGTTTTTCCTCTGATTTGGGGTTTTTCTGTAAAAATTCTTTGGTACCTTTTGTTTCTTATGGATTCATTTGTCAAATATTATTTCATATAAGTGAAAAATTGATTATTTGATGAAATGTTGAGTTATCCAAACCCCTTATAGTCAGTTTTATACAATATACAACACGCAAAAGCAGATGATCCTCCAGTTTGTTGGAACAAGACAACACCTGATGATTTTGTTTCATTAAATGACTCAAATGATGAATTCATCACCAGTTCAATTCCCGTCAAGTGACTCTGTTCATAATCATTTCTCTTAGTTAAACTCTTTGTGTTATTCTACTTTGAAAAGGTGCTGATTGTTGAGTTTTGCTGCAAAGTCTAACTTCAAGTGGTAGAAACGTACCAGTCGAGACGTTAAATAAATACTTTGGGATTTCAGCGTTTCCCCCGTTGCCCAGAAATAATCCGTTTGCAGCAGTTTCCTTCACTATAATTTGACACTTGCTTTGCACCTCACGCAGCAACGTGGACCCTCTGTGGTCTCGGCGTGCCGACGTGACGGCTAATTAATACGGCGCTGAAGTGAATTAATACAGTCCCTGAATGCAGCAAACTTACTTCTGACTGTTTTGCTTCACTCTTCACACGGCGGAGCAAGAAAAAGTTCAGAGCGTCGTCGTCCTTCGCCGCCTGCTTTTAAAAACACACTGTAGGAGGTAAAAAGAAAGTAAACACACCTGCACCGACGAGGCCCTCGGAGATGAACCTGTGGGTTTTTCAGCGCACAAAGAAAACGTACTTCGCTGCCAGACTTTTCGCCAGAGAATCCTTGACATTGGCTGCATTTGAAAGGCAGAGCTTTTAGGCTTTGATTTTCGTAAATAAAATATGTGACCCCGATCGATCGGGTCGTCTCACCTCCGCGGACCCCGACGTGTCCGAGGATCAGCGCAGGAACCAGAGCGAGCCTGGCGATATGGATTTGTTTTGACAAATAACAGGTTTAAAAGGGATTTCGTGGCAGGAAGCAACACCGCTGGAGAAAACAGGAAACTTTTGAAGTAAAAATCCAAACGAAGCTTCATTGAATTATTCCACTTTGGCAGCACATACATTATTCTACACTCAATCATTGTCGATGTTCACACTTTTAATTAATCCTTTTCGAAATCAGCGACAAGAGCGACGACAAAAGAAGCGTTATCTGGAGACTTTACAGATTTATCTCGGCACGCTTGTTTCTCGCTGTTAAATTTTAATAGGTGGAAAATTATTAAAAGGTAATGATTCTCTCTGAAAGCAAAACAGCAACAGATTTCTCATCACTCGTCATTGTGATTGAAAGAAAAAAAAAAAAAGATGGATTATCTGTTGAGTTTAAATTTTGAAATTCTTCTGCATAGAAACAAGTGAGCTTATCTCCCCCCTCCCCCCCCAAACGGGTGAGTTATTTATTTCTTCCTCTCGTCTTCCAGTGAGAATCAGGCTTTGTGAGTGAATAGGAGATTACAACTCTTACAAACACAGATGTTTTTTATAGTGCAAAGCGCCGCTGTGTTGGACGGCAGCCCAGCTTCCATCCTCGCTGCTTCTTCTGGGAGACGGAACCGCAGGACGGGGAGAGGAGGAAAAAAAAACTCACCCTGTTACGGATTTAATATCAAGTCTGTCAGAGAATCCAGAACAAACAACAGAAGATTATTTGTATTGATCAGGCGGGACAACGAAGGGTTAACTCCCCAAATTGTCGACCCAGAGACGCGAAACAAAATCTCCATCCAGCAGCTTTCGCCCATAAAAACTGGAATCTGTTTCAAAAATAAGTGAAATCTCTTCGCTCTCGAGTATTCGGCGTGTGAAAGTGGTGTCATTTCTTACTGGCAAACACCTAAATTACCTGCTATTGCTTTAAAAGAAGGAAGAGTTTCCGTGGAAATCGAGTCAAATGACGGCCGTCTCATTTCTGGGGACAAGACCGCTAAACCTGACATTCATTTCCTGCAGCCTCACATTAGTCAGATCCTTGCATAGATTCAGTTTCACTCGTGTTTTCTGCTTCCCTATCAGTACCTGCATCCCGTCTGGTCGGCGCCGATGTCCGGCCACGTATTTGGTTGTTTTGTCCCTGCAGGGAAAAGTGAGACGGGTGGATGTTTAGCCGCTAAATGAGCAGATCAGTCTTTGTCCAGCGGGAGGAAATATACAGTGTTCATGTGTGTGTTCAGCTTGTGTGGTGACACTGAGTTGTTTTCCGTTTTTTTTTTTTTTTTTTTCCAGAGCAACTAAGTCCATAAGCTGTGCGGCTTACAGAGCTGTTGGGCCTTCTGTGCAAATGTCAGCTCAATTACTGAGCCGCAGCGCAGAGGAGGGTTGCTTTATTTATTTATTTGTGTTTTTCGCTGGGTGGGTGTGTCGTCCTCCTCTTTAAATTTCTGTCAGTTTGCTGCGCGGTGACACTCCGAGAACAAAGAGCGCCGTTCGCGACGAGAGCCGACGTCTGTCCCGGTTTCACCGCTCGTCGGCGTTCTCGCTCCGAGGCGACTAACGAGCGAGCCGGCATCTCGATTCGTTGTTTGACATTTTGGAAGTACGTCTATCTGCTTCCTTGCTGGGAGTTAATTGAGAAGATTTACGTCACTACTTTGGTAAAAACAGCTGCTGCCAGATACTTTTTTAAAATTTTGAACATTCAGGTCACTGGATCCAGGTGTTATCTGTCTGCTAATTGGCTGCTACAAGTTGCTATGATGAAGTCATATCCACTGTGATCACTGATACACCCAGGTGGACCAGCGGGTCCCTTCCTCCTCATATCTGTTACCTGACGGCAGGTGGATCTCTCGCCTTGGCCTCTCTGTCTCATCCTCTCTGACGGAGCCACTAAACTCGTCCGTTTCTGTCAAACAACTCGTGTTTTGTCAGGATTTTAATCACAGCTAATGGATATTAAGAGCTAGCCAGATAACGTTACAAGGCTGACAAACGTTGGCTGCGCTGTTTCTTACCTCGCTCTACGTTGACTTTACTAGTTCCAGCTTCGTGTCACCACCTTTTTTTAAAGTATTTTTTAAGCAAATCTCTAAGGCTTCTATTTTCTTCCTCTCTTTTTCTCTTCTTTTACCTTTTCTGAGCACCAAACTTCTGCTGAGCGGACATTTTGGTGCTGAAGTGCAAAATCCGAACTTCCAATAAAAGGACATTAGATGTTGATCAGGGGCCAAACCATTTTATGTTGGAGGTGGGGGTGGAGGGCAACTCCAAAGATATTAAGGACAGTTCAGACGAAAACAAATTAAAACTTCTAACTCAAATATTGCACTGTTTCTTTCCATTAATAGCCCTTCTTTGGGAGAAAAAAAATCCATAATTCAATGAGGGTCCAGTCTGGGCCCCCCACCCCACTCTGGGCCCGGGACAACAGACCCGTTTGTCCCCCCCTATTGGCGGGCCTGGATACACCGAAAGTGACCCACCTTACGGAGGCGAACTCTTGATTAAGCGCCCTGAAAACCTACAACATGACGCGTTTGAACCATAATCCATTCATCCATCCATTTTCTTCTGCCTGTCTGCTCTTCTTGTGGGATCCTGAAACGTTCTCAGGCAAGCTGAGATATGTAGCCTATCCAGGAAGTTCTCAGTCTACCCTGTGGTCTCCTTCCATTTCACTCCAAAGTCTGCCAGGAAGCATCCTCACCAGATGCCTGAACCACCTCAGCTGGCTCCTTCCAACAAACTCCCTCTAAGTCTCTTAGCTGGTCTTACTAAACCTGAGTCCAGCCATTTAGGCCACTGGTATCCCTAATATCAGTGTTAGGATCCCTACCCAGAGAACCAAAGAACAAAGACAAACCGGTAAATCGAGAGCTTTGGCTTCTAGTTCTTCAGCACAACAGCTTCTGAAGACATTTGTGGTGGGAAATAATCTTTATTTTAGATCAACAGCTGTGAGTTTTAAAGTTTTACGGGGGTTTCAGGAGGTGTCGAGTGGCAGCTAGATGCTAAGTAGCAGCTACCTTAACTTTATATAAACGAGGAGAGAAAAATGAACGTCTCACAATACCATCAGAATACATCACACGGCTGCTTATGCAGACGAGGAAAATCAAGTGTTACAGTAATGGATCCTGTTGATGTATGTCATATGATCCCACATGTGAAGCAAGTTGAAACACCTGTTGGGTAGTTCTGGTGCTGAAGTCCAATCCAAACCGAAAGCGAACAACAAATGGAACGAAAGTGTAAGACGAATGGCCTCACAAGGGATGCAGACCCCCGTCTTACTGGTGAAACTCCAGTTGCTGACTTTTGACGCCATCCAACCTCTTTACATGAACTAGTGGCTCCTTTAAGCGTTTCCTCCTGCGTCACAACCGTAACTTTACCAAAATGTAAACGAAAATGCAGCGTAGTTGTATAGCAAAGGTCTTTTATTGGATAGCGTTGCTAAACTCAACCAAACAGTTTCAAAATTCGTCTTAAAACACAACATAAGTCACAAACTAATGCAAAAGGTGAAGGTCCATCCACCAGTGAAGGTTCTCGGTCATCCAGATATGTGGTAAATCTCAGAGCTTCAGGGAAAAGCAGCTGAAGTTCTGTTTTTGGTTCCTTGAGGACGTTTCACTTCTAATCCAGGAAGGTTCCTCCACCAGATTTCCAAGCAGCCGCAGACGAAGCCTCTTGGATGGAGTCCAGTTGCTGTTTGCTGACGCTCTTAAGTTTCCATCTGCCAGCTTCGTAGAATCTGGATTCACTTCACAAGTCCTAAAGCTGAAGTGAAATCCAGAACCAGCGGAGAACAGTCTCAAACTTCAAACCGTTGCTTTAACTGTGGAAAAGTGAGAAAGTTTCGTGGTCTCCTCAGAGTTTCACAGCCGTCAGCGGGTGATTGCAATCAACAGTTCCTGCTGCAAGTCGTCCCCGGTGTGTGTTTGTGTGTTTGTGTGTTTGTTGCGTGAATCCTGCAGAAGTTCTACGTGTTGATTAGCTGCACAGTTTAGGAGGAGAGACGAAACTCGCCAAAACTTCTCTCCTCTGCAGGATTAGAGACGCTTCGGAGAGCCTCGCGGTTCAGATTGTGTGCGAATGAGGGAATGTGAGTGTGTGTTGCAGTGTGTGTGTGTGTGTGTGTGTAGCTACGTGGGTGAAGGTGCGACAGTGTTTTGTATAAGGAAGCAACTTCTTTACTGCAGGCTTTGACAGCTGAGTGGTCGTGTGTGTGCGTTGAATTCACAGCACAAACTTACACACCGCTTGTCTTCCAGGAACAAACTTGACAGCTGAGTGGGTTTTATTGTGAAAATAATCTGCAGACGCGTTGTCGCTCGGTGTGTTTGCGTTTCTCGGAGCATTAGCGACGACATTATGCAGCAGCAATTAGCATAATTTCATGCACACATATGTATGTATATATTTATCATGTTTGTGTCGGTTTTCCTTCACTGGCAGTGATTTTATGCAACATGGCCTCCTGACATAAGAGAGAAAAACAAAAACATTCACACCGAAAACTCAGAAAAATCTTGGTGTTGCTGCAGGAGGACACATTTCAAGTCATTTCCACTTTTGCTCACCTGCCCAGATTTCTAAACTTGGCTTTTATTTGTCATATTTTATTGCATTTGGATCCTTTTTTGCTCATGTGGCCAGAAGCTGAGATAAGTTCTGAGTTAAGGCGGCATGAACTTATCTGCAGGAGTCAGAGATGAATAATTTAAATAATTTTTAAAATCCTTATTTATGGAAATAAACCCATCAACAAGACAAGATCATTTTTGTTTTATTTCATTTTATTTTTTTCCACAGTATTTCTTGGATCATATTTTAAGTCTGTTTTTTTTTTAAAGATTTTTTATTTTTTTTTAAATTAAGGATATAAATATTAAATAAATCAAATAACCCAGCAAAGCAAAATTAAAATAAATCTGTAATAAAATAGTAAATATATACAGTGTTGGGCAAACACATTCTGATCTTTATCTAAATTGAAAGTACAATTAGACAACATTTAAAAAATACTCGATGACAAGTGAAAATCCTGCAGGAAAAACTTCTTATTTAAGTAGAAGTTCAAGTATTCACAGCAGAATTAGGTTAAATTATTAAAGTAAAAGTCCTGGTTTATTCCTTCTGACTGATAAATTATTACATGTGCACTGGTTTTATTATTATTAGTGAAGCTTCAGTGTGTCTGCAGCAGTTTGAACTACTTTATATCCAGACAGCAGATAAATCTGAGGCTCCAAACATGATTAATGAGGGAGAAAAGAAGAAGTTTGGATAAAACAAAATCTGCTTTTCGTTTTTTTTTCTCTCATGTTTGATTTTTTTTTACTGAGATGTTGGATGATTTGTTTAAATGAAACCATGTGAGAAGTTCAGAGGGAAAAAAAATCACAGTTTACTGGAGCTGTTAACAACTCGCTGACATGTGAAACGTGACTCCGGCTGCTCGCTGGTTTTAGGGCGAATCTTTAACTGCATGTTGGATTTTAAAAGCTCGTTCAATATCCAGCGTGTCAAATCTCCATCTTGAAATAGCTGAAGCTGTCAGATAAACAGTGCAGATGAAAGTGCAATACTTCCCTCTGAAATGTGGAAATGCAGAGCAGCACAAACCAGAAACACTCAGCAGCTTAAGTGCAATACTGGAGTACTTTTCACCTCTGGATGTGCAGCTTGTTGTTCTTCAGGAGGGTGAAGATCTATTTCTCTGTTACGAGGTGCTGCTCGCTCTGAGAGAGACAAATAAAGTCGCAGTAAAATAAAACAATAACAGAAGACGGGACAGAAATGTATGAGAATATGAGGCAGGACAGAAATATTGAGTTATAGGAGCAGCTGCTGCAGCAGGTCGCCGCTAACCGGGATTCAATTCTGCTTCTGTAGAGCTTCAGTCTGCAGCGCCGAGGTTCATCTGAACGACAGGTTGCATGTGTACTCCGGACTGAACATCTGCAACCTGAGCAAGAGTCGGTCTGAAACGCCAGGTGTGAACCAGCAGAGAGCCGCACGCTGAGCTGGAGTATTAAACAAAACAATGGCTCACAGCTTCTTTAAAGCTCCTTCAAGTCCGCTATAGAATCCATACATAGTCCAGACTCAGGGAGGAAACCTGGAAAGCTCCATTCCTTGTGATGTTGTAGAGCACAAGCTGTGTCTTAGTTGTTATGAAAACCACTTTGAGTGGAAACGGTCGGTGTGAACGTCTTCTAGCCAGACAAAATATTTAATTTTATACCTGCTGAGGGAATATTTACTGATAGAAGAGAAGCAGAAGCAGAACTGGAAGGTTGTATGTTTGATTTACAGCAGAATGCAATTACAAAAATAGAATGAAATGTAAAACAACAATAGAAACAACGAATAATCACAACGTTTTTACATAAAATAGCATTTTGATTTTCAATGATTTCAGCAATATTTTCCTTTTTTTTACATGAAACTTCTAAGATCAAGTCCAAAGCTGTAAATATACAATAAAAAAAAACAATAAAACTGTGATTTCACATGGATCTGTTTGTTAAACGACAAACATCTTGTATCATCACAGAGGTCTTTGTGAGAAAATGTGGTTTTATTTGTATTTCAGACAGGACGCTTTGTCAGATTTAACCATTTATTTGAGATCACATATATTTAGTTTGGCGGTGACTCTGCTCGTGATGCTCTGGAGCGATCAGCATGACACAGATAATCCCTGAGATCACAAACCCCCGCAGAGCCATGAATTTACAATTTACCATTTTTTGAATACAGTATGAACACGAGACCAACTAAGTAGTCTTCACTAACAGAATCTAGATTACATAGTTCAAGGTACAATAATGAACCATCTGCAACCTACAATCCCACGATATGGGAAACACGGGGTTATATGAGATTTAAAAGGTGGTGGTTGGGGAGGAGGAGGAGATTTGTCGATCTGCAGAGGCTGGAGTAGCAGCGATGTGGTGAGAATGAATGAACGCTGCCTCAGTTATAAAGCAGCTAAGTGGGTGGGCTGGACTTCAGCGATGACGATTGGACAGGAGGGGCCATGTGACCGCCTGACTCCGTGCCTGTCTGAACTAACGCGAAGCTCCATGTTACGTCTTCAGGGATTGATAATTTTTGAAAGTTCAGTTTTTATCATTAAACATTAAAACGACAAAAATACGCTCATGGAAGGGGATGAATGGATTTTAGTTCATGTAACACGTCTTTTGAAGCATCCTCTTGAATTGTCCTTCATGATATTTTCCATCGAGGTCGAGAAAAAGTGGGTTTTCATCAGCAGCCTGTCGAAGGTGTTTCTGATTCTTACAGATTTCTAAAACTGGATTCTACCAAACACCAAAAACCAGAAACACTGGATGGTTTCTGACACCTGCTGTTGGTGTAGAAACTGCAGCCAAACTCACCTTAAAGCTCCTTTTCACTGTGTCTTGTGTTGGTGGAAAACTCTCTTTATTTTTACTGTGTATCATAGTTAAGAACAGCTGCGTCTATCTTTAGCTTGACCGTGACGCAACTCCAGAGTTGACAGAGCGTTGTCAGCCCGACTTTACAGTAAACATGCGGCGATAACGAGAACGTCAGCAAAATCTGGGCTGAAAAACAGCCGCAACTTCAGTGGACAATACAGCCTGGATGATAGAAGGCAGCAGGATGCAACCAAAACATTTCAACACAAAGGCGAGAAAGCTATTTAGAAAATATTCATTTATTTTAGATGTGTTTTTTTTTTTATTATTAAATTCCAAGCGTGTCACAAGATGAAGCCAATTGTCCGGCTCTAAAAGAAAAAAAGCCCTCGGCCATCTTTCTCTTTCTCTTCAGCCGGACAAAAGCGAGCGCTGCAAGATAATTGAAAAAGTTTTCAATTAATAAATTCACCCTCGATTTGCAGCCGCGGCCTCCGTCGCTGTCTTGTGGTTACACACTCCGTCTCTCTCTCTCTCTCTCCTCCGAAGCCATTGTTTCAAATTGCACTTTCCATTTCACCGCCAGCTGTTTCATTCTCCTCAGGTCCCTTCTGTATTCTGCTCGGCTCTGTCAAGAGAAAGAAAAAAAAAGAAAAACAAAGGGAAATGGAGGAATAAAAGGGGAAAAAAAGATGATCTACATTAAACATAATTGCTACCATTTTACATTTCATCAAGTCTTCTCCTAGTGTGGGAGAATAGCTGTCCTACTTTCCCTCATTTCTTCCTTTTCTCTCGAACTAAACCAAGAAAATAACAGCGTTTGGCCTTCACGGTCCGGAGGGAGTCGACTGCGTGTGCATATTTTGATGTATCAGCTTCTGATACGAGTATATTAATCACTTGTACCTGCAGTTTAACACCCTGACCCGCTGGTGAGGAACCGCCGGCAGCCTCCGGTTCAGACTGAACCCGCCTTTAACAAATGATCCACTTGCTGAAGATGTACATCGCTCTGACTGTTTCGAGAGCCGCCGGAAAAGCTCTAATGGCTGTTAAATCGCTATCGCAATCAGTCAGAACGCATCAAAACACACACTCATATTTACCGAGGTCTTTTTAGTCGAGATCTTTGTGTATTCATGCGGCGCCGAACATGGTGTAACCGCCGCGGCTGCAGAGCTGATTGAGTAATTACAATTAGAATCAAGAAGCACTTTGTTCACCAAGTACAATAAATGTACAGAAATTTGTCTTGGCGAAGGTCCTCAGAGGAATAATACCCTCCATAAAACCTATTCCCTGAATTCATTATGTTAGTCATCATCTCATACAGTTTTAATTTGCCGACATGATCAAGTCTCTCCAGAGGCGGGAAGCCGGAGATCTCTGGGCGAAAGCCTTCACAGATAAATCCAGAGCTTCCCTCCAAACAATTACCGACATGACATGATTTATCAGGAATCCACAAGATGTTTAATTTGAGGTTGTTTTTTTTTCTGGAAAAAAAAAAAAAAAAAAAAGGTCTCGGTGCTGCAGATTTATCGCCGTGTTGTTGTTTCACTGCAATTCCCAGAAATCACCTGTCAGTCAGACATTACCGGCAGCACCGCAATGTCTGTGACGTCTTCCATCAGTTGTGCTGCTTGTTTCCCTCTCTTGGC
>NW_007577896.1:537727-569897 GCF_000690725.1 Stegastes partitus
TTATCTAGGAGAAAGCAACTGTCAGCTATGCAAACACACAGGGGAGTGATGGTAATGAAGTCCCAGCTCTTCTACTTTTGTTGTCACCTGAGGTTTTTTTTTTTTTTTGTCATTGCAGCCAGTTCAGCCACGTGTGCATGGAAGTGCATGTGTGTCCCTCCTGTTGAAACTGTTATAATCCGACTGAGAGAGACGTTGTTCATGTTATTTACCAGATTTATGTGCACACTTTATTTCTGTCTTTAATAATGTCAACATATCGCTGCGGCCTTTGTTTTTTTACGAAGCTGTCTTTGGCTGATGGTTGTTGCTGGGTTGTGTTTCGGCGTCTCTGGTGTGCACAACCTTTGTGGTTGTTAACACAAAGGGATTAGAGAGGGGTGGCTGACGTTCGTTTTGGTCTGAGATGGTGGTATCCTCCAGCAGCACCTTTAGCAAAACTGTTGTCTTTTTAAGGTTTTTTAGGGGCGTTTTTGCTTTTATTCGATAGGACAGTTGAGAAAGAGAGACAGGAAATGAGTGGGACTGGAACCCATGGCTGCTACGTCTGTCGAGGACTATAGTCTCTGTACGTGGGTCACCAGATCAACCAGGTAACCTATCACAGCGCCCCTAAACTGTTATCTTTTATAGATTTTTTGTTTGGCCTTTTTGCCTTTATTAGACAGGACAGGTAGGGAGAAGAATGGGGGAAGGACTTGCAGGAAAGGGTCATGAGCAGGACTCAAACCCAGTGCTGCTGCATCGGGGGCTACAGCCTCTGTACGTGGGTCACCAGCTCAACCAGGTGAGCCCCAAAACTGTTACCTTTAAAGCTAACCAAAGGGTTTCATCATTAGCAGCAGCCGAGTCTCCAGCACCTTGTAGGCCTTAATGTAATCCACACACTGATACATTTTCAACCGGCGTTCCTTCACATCTAAGCTGCTTTCTGGTTTATCTTTTGCAAGAAACATAATTTTGTTTTGAAGCAAATGTATTTTGGCACCTGTGATGGAAATGCTGCCAGTTTGAGAGAGCCACGAGTTCCCCTTAAGGAGGCTGAGTCACCTACCGAACACTCACCAAGGTCGAGTGTGGAACCATCCTAACACCTGCTAACTTTCAGCTTTCACTCATTCTTTCTTGAGGTTGAGGCACATAAACTACCTGGTTAGGGTTGAAAAAAATTGCACTTTGGTTTACACTTTGACAGCAGTAAGTACACAAAGAGTTCATTTGCAAGAACAGATAACTGCATCTTCACAAACCTTCAGAAAATCCACTTTTCCATCGTCTACCAGAGACAACATCAATCAAATTTAAGTTATCTCTACTTTCGTCATGTCATTTCTACTGAGTCAAATCCACTCAACTTCAGTTTGATTGATATTATCTCAGGTAGACGATGGAAAAATGGGTCTTCTAAAGGTTTGTGAAGATGCAGTTATCTGTTTTTGCAAATGAACTCTTCACGTGTTTGAAGCTTGGTTTGGTTTAGGCACCAAAACTGCTTAGTTTAGGAAGATATCGAGGTCTGAGCATAGACTGCATAAAAGATGGACGTAGCAACCGGCCCTGAAAAATGAAGCCAATCCAGAAGTGTCAAAAACCTGCAGTATCACTACGTCTGCTAGTCCTGGCTCCAAAAAGCCCTGGCTCCCATAGACTTGAATTGGAAAAGAAGTGATCACAGATCATGAAATACTGCATTCCTACAGCTCAGGATTTTTTTCTTATTAGTTTTCATGGTCAAGTCCAGAGACCAGGTGGCCAATCTGAAAATAAATCAATACTGAATTTTTAAAAAATCGTCAACATTTTGCGGGGCAAGGGGAGTGGCTGGCTTGATTGACAGTCGACAGCGACCATACAGATGAAGCGAGCAGAAGGCGGTAAATGTGGGCGGGGCAGAGAGGGCCCGCCTCTCAATCCGTCTGACCAATCGCTGCTCCTATGGCTCCGCCCCCTCCGACGATTTTTGCGTCACTGGCTCCAAAAATCCAAGATGTCAACCAGGAAGTGGCAAAACCCTGGCTTCATGTTCTCAGTGCAGAAACCAACGGGTGACGTCACGGCAGCTACGTCCATCTTTTATACCGTCTATGGGTCTGAGTTAAAATATGGCTATTTTACAACATGTTTGAAGTTTCTGCTCCATGTTCAGGGTTACCATGGTGATGAGTTCTGCCCCATCTAATGTGTGATGGTTGGTTTAAAAAATAAAAAAAAACGAAAGCGACAGTACAGCAGTTACAAACATCATCTGCATTCTCAAATCCTTAAAATGCAGTTTAATTGTAAAAGAGCATCATTTACTTCATTAATTTACTTCACGTCGTATAATTGCTCCGGGCCAACTTCAAAAATATTCCACGGAAAAGACGATTTTCTCTGTTCTGTTGGAAGAAACATCCCTCCACGCAGCACAAAGGCTCCTCTTCCACCACCATCGCTGTGTGATTTGAGTCATGTTGGGTTGTAACTTTTACAGCTATCATAAGTTTGAACTTTAAGAACACCTGGTGAAAGCAGCCGCGGACGCCCACGCTCCGGATTATCATTATGTTCATCACTTCAGTCCCTCCGTCCAACCAGGAGTCGGCTCTCCCTTCAGGCTCTCTGACTTTTTCACTGTTACAAAAGCTGAGTCACTCCCATCTAGAGCAGCTTTAAAAACTTATCTCAAAAAACACCTGCTGTTCTGCTCTCCTGCTCACTCACATATTCTCTTATCTACTGGCAAAAAAAAACAAAAAAAAAAACAACAAGCCTCCTTCTCTTCTGAGGTTACTTTTTGCTTATATTTCTATTATTCCGAGCCTGTACACCTCGGTAATGCCTTTGACCCGGCACTCATTACTGCTGGATCCTTGCTGAGGCGTATTCACCTGTTTTCTCTCTGTGGAAAACGTTCAGGTAAAACGAAACCCTCACCTCAAAAAGCACCGGTAGGCGTGAAAGCAAATACACTTAAAATGGCCATGGGAGTTAAATTATCGTCTGTTAGCGAGGATACGGGACGAATAAATGAGTTATTTTTATTGAGATGCTGCTTGAAGTGAAAGGCTCCGTCTGAAGGAAATAAAAATAAACGAAGGCTCCCTCGCTGACAGAATGATTGCTGACATGCAAGGAGGACGCATTATCCCGAAGCCATGCGTCATCCCGACACGTTCATGGAGAGAGTCGTCTTTTTTGGGGGGAAATATTGACGAGTACATTTCACGTAGCGCCATCTTCTCCCAGGTTAGTCTGCATGAAGTTCAGACGTGATGTTCCAGACTGGAGCGAACCTCAGGCGACTACCTGGCTTCCTCTAACTAATAATAATTTGACTGTAACTCAGCCACGCTAGCGGCACAATGCTAATGTCATCCAGTGCTTCCACCAGTTTGGTTCAGACTGAAATTTCTCTGCTCCTCCTGGGTGGGTTCCTGTGAACTTCTACACAGACATTCGAGGTCCTCTGAGGATGAATCCTGCTGACGTCCAGCACCATCATGTGTCAGAATGTTCTGACTTTTACAAGTTTGGCCACCGACAGGTCAAGTTTTTCTTTTATTCTATAAAATATCTCATGTCGTGTCTTATCGAGTTAATAAATTGGCACAAACGCATTCATGATCTCCAGAAAGTGAACCCTGACTGCTTCGCCAGCGCCTCCTTCACTTCTACATTTGTCGTTGTTCTCCTCTGACTACATGCTGAGCTCTGTTTGTGTAGAAAGGTGGACATTAATCATGTACTGTTCTCCTTTATTCAGTTTTATAATTCCACTGATTTGAATCTGTTTGATGTGATAAAAACATGTTGAAAAGAGCAAGGTGGCGCACTTGGTTAGCACTGTTGCCTCGCAGCTAGAAGGTCGCCGGTTCGCGTCCCGGTGGGGACACCCGGGATCTTTCTGCGTCTAGTCTCCATGTTCTCCCCGTGCAGCGTGGGTTCTCTCCGGGTTCTCCGGCTTCCTCCCACACATTCCAAAAACATGTTGAGGTTAATTGGTGATTCTAAATTGTCCGTAGGTGTGAATGTGAGTGTGCTTGGTTGTCTGTCTCTAAGTGTAGCCCTGTGATAGACTGCTGACCTGTCCAGGGTGTCCCCTGCCTTCACCCTAAGTCAGCTGGGATAGACTCCAGCCCCCCATGACCCTAGTGAGGATTAAGCAGGATTAAGTGTATAGATAATGGATGGATGGATGTTGAAAAGACATGGACAGAAGTTATGTTACAAGTCTGCAGCTACGTTATAACATTAAAAGTAGTTAAGATAAATACTGAGAGAAGCACAAATGTTATTTTCAGTGTGCGACATGATTGATTTATGACTTTAGGTGTCGCTGTTGGAAGAGTTTTAAGAAAATGTTTTGTATTTGTTGGTCACTTTGTCAACTCGGTTCTAGAGTTCTGACCTGATTATCAACCAGAAACTGTAAAAACAGCAGCAATTATTATATTTTCAAATATTTTCCAATTGTTCTTGAACTACCCTAAATTCCGGACTATAAGCCGCTACTTTTTCACACGCTTTGAACACTGCGGCTCAAACAATGATGTGGCTAATTTAAGCATTTACGGTACGTATTTAGTTAAAAGTTTAAAAAATGTTTCTGTGTAAATATCTCATGTTACAACGTGGACACCTGCAGCTTACAGACAAGTGCAGCCTGTATACGTACAAAACTAGTTTTGTTTTTAAAGTTAGTGGGTGTGGCTTATATTTAGGTGCCTCATTAGTCCATAAATTACGGTAATCCTCTTTGACGTAGCTTGTTGGCAAATTTAACCAAATCTAAGCTTCAAATCACTTAAATTCTGTGCATCTCATTTTAGAAAAAATCATCAAAAATAAAACAATTGCACTGACAAGATTCTATTAAAATAATAATAATAATAATTATGCCCTTCGTAGTGCAACTTTGAACCCATTTGTGATTAAGCTGCAGCCAACAACCACGGGAGAAAAAATCAGAGATTCTTTTGGTGAACTGGGTTGAACTCCAGGTCATGGATACAGAGAGACTCAGAACACTGCTGTCCATGTTGATTCACGGTTTCTTTCAGTTTTTGCGAAATGAATAGTCAAAGAAATTGAACTTTTGTTGTTTGTTTTTGTTTATTTTATGGTGCTGTAACTGTGTGATGATGCACAAAAGAGTAAAAATGTGACCGCGGCAATAAATGGCCGCACAATTTTCAAAGAGTTAACTATTGATTTCATTTGTTGTCCTTTTCGAAGCTTGGAATCATTTCGGAGGACGACTGGGCTCCCGTTTTTCCCGTCAGCGTGATGTTTTGGTGGTTTTTCAGTAAAATATCTCAACTGTTGGAAGGACGAGTGTGAAATTTCAGTTCGATGGACCTTTAAGACCCCGTCAGAGCAGATCGTAATAACGTTGGCGACCTCTGTGGTAATATTTCAGTGGCTGTCTCGCTGGTGTGCTTTCAGTTCTGTGTGCAAGATTGATTGGCGTACATAATGGGTATTATTTAACCGCCGATTCTTTTTTGTGGCACAAATCTGCTGCAGGCCTTCGTTTCATTTACATACATGAAACGGGTTGATTCTTCTGAAAAGCAACATCAATATTTCCCAACATCTTTTGTCTGAAGTGTGTTGCTATGATGCTAAATGTGACAGCAGAGTCCTCTTTTAACTTCATATAACGTTTGATATGACGCATTAAACCGGCTTTGCGAGGCCACTTCAGGTTAAAGGAGGCCGAGCAGCGAGACGCCCTCCTTATCATCACACAGGCTCACGCCTCAAAGCTCCGCATCGCAATCTGCATTAAAGATGTTCCTCCTGCATCTCCTCCGCTCAGGCCACCTCTCTCCGTCTTCCTCCTCATTATTCCTCCTTTCATACCTCGTCTTCTCGAACAGCCCAACCAGAACTTGTTATCTTTTATGCCACCCAGCGCACCTCTTCCCTCGCGTTAACTAGAACAAGATTTCTGAGCCGTCGCGCTTTCTTCTCCTCTTAGTTTCCGGCGCCGGTTTCTTCTCTCCATCTGTTCCGCAGATGAAAGGAGACTCTGGTCTTTGTCTGCAGGGGTTTAAACATCCTTTTTTGATTTCGGTTCAAGGAAGAAATTATTCCGAGGAAGCCGTCGGACAGCTGGTATCTGTGGCGAGATGATATCGGGACGGGAAAAATATCACGTCCGACAGTTATTGTGCGCGTCGACCGCCGAGCGTGTCGTGTTGAAAGCCACGAGGCAGATTTGTTTCTTATTTTAATGCGGCAGAGTAAAGCTCGGCAGAATCCCAACGTTACTCCTCACTTTTTTTTTGCTTCGTAAGTCTGTAAAAATAGCTCTTGGACAAGTATTCAATGATGCTTTCTGATCAATCACAAGCTCCATTAGTTCTGGAGATCTGCAGGTCCAGGTACGACAGACTCTCCAGCTGCTACCGCTAATGTTCTGGTTGCTTGTGATTTTCCACTTTCATTCTTTGCCATGTTCAGTCACCTGCAGTGAGACAAGTTTAATCTGTCTGACACTAAAACAGAAAGGAAGACGTCTAATTAAACGCCTGCTTCTATCAGTCCTGAAACGCTTTAATCCGTCTCCAGCACTTTGTCACTTTTGGTTTGAAGAGTGCGTCATGAGTAAAGTTTATCATTATTATTACGCAGAAATGGGATAATTATGACCTGCTCTTTGCCTTGGAGGCGGCGAAGGCGATGCGCGTCAATCAGCTGTCATCGGTGATGTACAAATGCAGGACAGGGACGATGAAGCCGTCATCACCGCTGACGTTATTAGTGCTAAGAATAAGATAAAGTCAGAGCTGGTCAGACTCGAAGCTCAACGTAACGGAACTCTTTGTGCTTTCGTTTGTCCTCCCAGATGTTCACCTGTGAACACACGACACCTGCAGAAGCTACACTCTCAGAATTAGATTTACAGTTCGTACAGAAAGCACGACTTTTGTGTTGGAACAGAAAATGAAAAATGAAGTTTATTTACTGTTGCTCTCAGCTGCTGTATTAAACTTCCTGGTTGTGTTTCTGTATGATACGGTACAGAACCTGCTTCAGCACACAATCACTGATTTCCTTCATTTGGTTTTTATTTCTTGCTGAGCATCTGAGAAAAGCCTGCTTTGTTTTATTTACTCTGCTTGGCATTTATATTTTTATTGGATTATCATAAACAATGGTCATAAGTGAGGTTCAACTGTGGTAAAGACTGGCAGGTTATTATTTGTTCTCCTGGCTGTAAATAGTTATGCAAATGCTTTATGGTGCTATTCATGCCAAAGAAAAAAAAAATTGGGGAATTTTGGGGAATTTTATTTTTTCTTTTACAGATTTGTTCTTTAAAAAAAAAATACTACTAATAAAAATAATATCAGTAAAATTACAAAAATAGATTGTGAATTTGTATATCTAAAGTAAAATAGCATTACAAAAAAAAACCTGTAACTATGGGAAAAAAAACAGAAAATAGTATTTTTTTTTAAATCATATAGCTAAAATACGCTTCAAAAATTATTTTAATTTCCTGAATATTTTCTTTTAAATTTTAGTTTATTACTGTAAATATATTTAGACAATTATGTACAATTACTGACAATTTAAAAAAAAAAAGTTCTGTAGGTTTGCATAGACTTGCTTGTTAAATAAGATATATTCTTTTTTCTATTATTATTATAATTATTGATAATGTCATTGTTTTTATACTCTTAAATATTCCTCATTAAATATCAAAAAACTCCAAAATGCACATGATATCTGTAAAATTAGTGATGTATTCATATTTAAATATATTTTAACAATGAAAAATTCCCCTTTTTTTGTCAATTGTTTTCCATTATTATACAGAATGATTTTGGACCTCAGCTGCCAGAATATTACAGTTTGTTTTCCTATTTTATTTTATTTTACAGTGTACATACAGCTATAATGTGGCAAACAATAGAAAACTCAATGAGTTCTTGTCAGTTATGCTACAGTATCTGCATAACATTTAGTAAACTGTCCAACATTAGCTGTTAAACACATGCTGCCAATTTATTTACTGCACTGAAATAATAATCATAATAATAATCATAATCATAATCATAATAATAATAATCCTCTGTGGCACAAAAACCTTCTTCGACTAAATATTCAAAAACCATGCACATCCATGTGATCGGCGCCAGACAGGATTTTCTCGGGGTTGCCACGGGTTCACGTGTGTGCATCAGAGAAGAACGACGGCAAAAATATTTCCACACACAAAAGCCTACATAAGAGTGAAAGTCTATTTATAGGCGTTAAAGAGTAGGCCTATGATTGATATCATTTGACAGACTGTGCATAAACTATAATCAGGTCTGATCTGTGCTGACAACCTTCTGCTCTGAATGTGGCGGCTGATGATGATTAAACCTTCTGTAAGTGCTCTCTCCTGTGTATCACTATCTGGCGTATGAATGGTGGTGTGATTCCGCCTCTGAAGGAGGAGAGAATATTAATGTGAAGCAATTCATATGCATGGACCATTTCTTTTTCATATATAATGACATTAAATAGGAATTAATTCACACTCTACAGATTTAAAATATATGCCGACATTAATGATGTTACAGCGAGGAAGTGATCTAACTAGCGTGCGCTACCTTGGCATGGTGTAATTCCACTTTCTCTGATATTAATGATTAATGCAACAGTAAGTCAGCTTATCTCAAGTAGGCCTCCGTCTTGTTAAGTGGCGTTTAGTAAAAATAGAAACACGTTCTTTAAGCAGAATAACAGACGACTCAGTTGTGAAGCAAAATGAGGTCTCTGTGTCACTTTCTGACCTATTTCTCTTCCTCCTCCTCCTCTGCCATCCTTCCATCCAAACCATCTGCGCCATCTGACTGACAAACGTGGGGGTTGATCAGGGAAACCCATTTAGAGCACAAAGGAAAACCCTGACAAACATCTGAGATTCACGAGGTGCACTTTATATTGTCTACAGCTGCAGCTGGTCAAGAATTATTGCACCTAATGGCTGAAATGAAACCCTGTTTAAAACATTGTTTGAATTATTAGAACAGAATCGTGTGTATACAGTCGTCCTCAAATGTATTCACAACCTTCCATTAAAGAAAAGGCAAATTCACAATAGTCACTCAAATAAACTGAAAAAAGTAATAATAGATAAAAATTTGCTAAATTATAATTTAGTGAAATAAGACGCTTTGGAATTGTGATTGAAAAGAATAATTTTTAAAAAAAAACTGTCCCAGACAAATTAGAGCACTTTACTGATGAGCAGTGAAATCTAAACACCTGTCAACAGGTGCAGAAGTCTGACTGAGAGTTACAGAAAACACTTGATTGTAGTGATTGGCTCAAAGGGTTGTTCAAATAAATATTAGTTTACGGGTCCCATCATGCTAATTTTTTGTTGTTGTTGTTGTTGTTAAATATTTCTGTTGAACCTTAATTCAAAAGCAACGTCATGATTTTCATTAAATTTTTATTTATTATTATTTTTCAACTTATTTCAGTGACAGCTGGTTTTTCCTTCTTTAATGGGAGAATATGAATACATTTGAGTACGACTGTATGCTGTATGTATATATATGTATGTATATATATANAAACTGAAAAAAGTAATAATAGATAAAAATTTGCTAAATTATAATTTAGTGAAATAAGACGTTGCTTTTGAATTGTGGTTGGGAGAAAAAAAAAAAAAAAAAAAACTGTCCTGGACAAATTAGAACACTTTGCTGATGAGCAGTGAAATCCAAACACCTGTCAACAGGTGCAGAAGTCTGATTGAGAGTTACAGAAAACACCTGATTGGCTCAACGGGTTGTTCAACTAAATATTAGTTTACAGCCCCGTCATGCTTGTTTGCTTGTTTTTTTGTTGTTGTTGTTTTTAAATATTTCTGTTGAACCACAATTCAAAAGCAACGTCATGATTTTCATTAAATTTTTATTTATTATTATTTTTCAACTTATTTCAGTGAAAGCTGGTTTTTCCTTCTTTAATGGGAGAATATGAATACATTTGAGTACAACTGTATATATACATACACACACATATATATATGTGTGTGTGTGTGTGTGTATTCAGGGCCTGTTAAAGGTATTCACCCTCCTCAGAAGTTTCCTCCTTTTATTGCTTTTCAACACTGAACTACTGAACCATTTTTCTTATTTGACAAGAATTTACACTTTACAGTTGCTAACTGTATACGTTTGTCCTCCAGGACTTCCTTGTAGTGCATTGATTTTACCTTCGACCTTTACAAGGCCTCCAGGACCTGCTGCAGAGAAGCATCCCCACATCATGATGATGCCACCACCATGCTTCACAGTTGGGATGGTGTGTTCAGTGTCCACCAAACATAGCAGCCAGTCTGATCACCAAAAGGCTCAAATTTGGTCTCATCAGATCCAAAGAACCTTCTTAAAGTTGACTTCTGAGTCTCCTACATGGCTTCAGGCCAGTCACATGCGTCTTGGTGGCCTCCCTGACTCGTCTCTTTTTATGCACAGACGACCTGCTCTGGGCAGATTTACACGTGTGCCATGTTCCTTCCAGTGTTTAATGATACATTTAACTGCACTCTGAGGGATATTGTATCCTTGTATCATCTCCTGACTTATGCTTTTCAAAAACCTTTTCACAGAGTCACCAGGAGAGTTGTTTTGTCCACATGGTGTAGTTAAATTNTGTGTGTGTGTGTGTGTGTGTGTGTGTGTGTGTGTGTGTGTGTGTGTGTGTGTGTGTGTGTATGTATTCAGGGCCTGTTAAAGGTATTCACCCTCCTCAGAAGTTTCCTCCTTTTATTGCTTTTCAACACTGAACCACGGTCGATACCATTTTCCTTATTTGACAAGAATTTACAATTTACAGTTGCTAACTGCATACGTTTGTCCTCCAGGACTTCCTTGTAGTTTGCTGCATTAATTTTACCTTCGACCTTTACAAGGCGTCCAGGGCCTGCTGCAGAGAAGCATCCCCACATCATGATGACGCCACCACCATGCTTCACAGCTGGGATGGTGTGTTCAGTGTCCACCAAACAAAGCAGCCAGTCTGATCACCAAAAGGCTCAAGTTTGGTCTCATCAGATCCAAAGAACCTTCTTAAAGTGGACTTCTGAGTCTCCTACATGGCTTCAGGCCAGTCACAGGCGTCTTGGTGGCCTCCCTGACTCGTCTCTTTTTCTGCACAGACGACCTGCTCTGGGCAGATTTACACGTGTGCCATGTTCCTTCCAGTATTTAATGATGCATTTAACTGCACTCTAAGGGATGTTGTATCCTTGTATCATCTCCTGACTTATGCTTTTCAAAAACCTTTTCACAGAGTCACCAGGAGAGTTGTTTTGTCCACATGGTGTAGTTAAATTCAGGAGGACTGATTCACAACTCGTGGACCTTCCAGACACTGGGCCATCGACGACTACTTGTGCAATTACTCTTTATATAGATATATATATATATTATAGACTCTGTTCTGTTAAAGCAGATGAGTGTCGTGCGACTGAGCGTCCCCCGATGATACTGCAGAGTGAACGGCTGAGCCTTGAACTTGAATCCTTCCTGGCAGCGTTGAATGAGTCACACTGTAAACATTGTTGTTCTCTATAATCACACCAGTGCAGCGGGTTTATGTTTAATTAAGACGGCACCTGACACCAGTTTATGGTGAGAGGACTTCTGGGAGCTGCAGATTTACGCCGCGGCTCCGCTGTCGCCACCTGTACAGCTGAACGAATGCTTTCTTCACCGTTTTCCATCTTCTTATGCTGTTTTTTTTTTTTTATTATTTTCATTTCACATTCTTCAGCTCTGCTCCGGTCGCATTATTCTAGAATTTGAGTATCGCTAAAGTGGGACGGATTTCAAAAGAAATTGGTTCTGAGTTTATAGTGTGGACTTGGACGGCGTGAGTGGCGCTGATGCGACGGTAAACAATAGGAAATTGGGTTTTAAAATAAGACACCAGGGGATTTGATGCGTGGTGGGAAACAGAGGAGTTGCTTCAGAGGAGGAATGACAGAGATTTATATCAAAATGAAAGCAGCGGAGACAAACCTGCGTGGCTTCCTCCAGTGTATCATCTGTTTGTGTTCAATTCCTCATAGTCATGACCTGGAAGGGTCAACCTCCATTTAAAATCAGGTTCATGCCTTAATATCCTCTTTTATTTCTTTTATAACTGTGAAAAACACCTTTGAGGTAAATACCAAACAACAGATTTCATATTTTTTACGTTTGTTCTATTTACTGGAAACATTCTCGATGTTTTTCCAGGTTCGGTCATTAGAATTAATTCCCTTTTTGCTTCATTCTTTTCATCTGACATTGTGTTCGAGCCTATTTCTGGTTCATTTTGCAGCCGGCAGCACATATCTGCTGCATTTACATTCAACTCAGCAGCTTTTAAAATCAGAAATTTTAAGATTTCTGTAACTTTGCAGCTGTACTTGTCGTCCATCCTTCTCACTCCGTTACAGCAAAACGTCCACATTCTTAATCCCATCTGCAAAACATTCCTAATCCCATCCACAACGCTCCGATAGACTCGGTTGTTGCTCCGACTCGGCCGTCAATGGGCACAAAACCGCACACATAATTGAATCTATTTTTTTTTTTAAAGAAATCTGCGACACGGGGAGCAGTTTGGACGTCTGGAGGCAGGATGCCTGCTTTGGTGTTTGTGGGAACTGTGGGATCTGTGCAGGATTTTAAACGAAGCTGTGTTTGTTTTTAAACCGTTTGGCTGCACCGCGTGAGTTCGCAGTGCGATCTGATAACCGGGGTTTAGGAAGCAGAAGCAGAGAAATGTTGCTGTTGAGGAAGCGTGTGTTTTGGATTTGACCTTAAGTTGTACATTATTCATGCTCGCTGGTGGGAAAAGGTTGTCAGATGCTTTGCTCGGGTTAAAGTGCCACCGAGATAATGTGTAAATACGATATTACAAGTTAAAGTCCTGCACTCAGATTTCCATTGATGTAAAAGTACTCAGTCTGCAGAAGGAGGAGCGCACCATTTGGCTGCAAACATTCATATTTAATTTATTTCTTTTTTTTTTTTACTTTTCTGCAAACTTTCCTGCTTTTGTGAACTCTTTGTTTTTTTTGTTGCATGGCTCTTATGTCAAAGTTTAAGAAACATCTCTTTAGTCAAACTGCAAACAACTCACGGACGTCGGAGCTCCTGCTTACGTCCCAAACAGCGTCAGGTTTAATTAATGCACTAATTGTTTGAATTCATTAAGACAAAAATGAAAATGAAAACACCCTTTTTAAGCAGTGTGCAAGCTCTAGTGAAGCTAACGTTACCAAGAAGAATGTTTAGGACGCACATTGCTAAGCTAGCTAAAGAAATAAAGCCAAATTAAACAGTGATCGTTGCCCTTAATCACCTCCGATGGCATCACTTCGTTAGACATTTTACATGTTAGAAGCTTGGTTAAGGTTGGACGCCAAAAACGTCATGGTTATGGTGTAAATACGACCCTTTGACGACACGTTTTTGTTCATTTTCTTGGTTACCATGGGGATATATCGATTAAAAATAGATTTCTGATACGTCACAGATGCGTTTCCTTCAATTGAGAATGCAGTAAAGCCGTTTGGTTTATATTCAAGGGCACGATGTGTTCTGTTGCCATCACAATCCCGAACCTTTCGCTCTTTAAATCCTGAGGAAAAAGTCTGCTGCCAAGTTGCGTTCATTGGCTCCCCTGGTCTATGTTTAAACCATCTTTTACAGACGGGCTTTGTTGGGCTCGCCACGACTGTCGGCTTTGAGCGAAACGAAGCCGCGTTTCGCTTTGTGGACGCTCCACGGACGGCCGGCTTTGCCTCTCGTTCTGCCACCATGAAAGTGTTCTCTTGACAGAAGAAAGAAACAGTTGGCGTTTTCCACCGTGTCTGCAGGGGGTGGAAGTAAAGCTCTGCACAGATACGCCGTCCTGCTGGAGGAAACTCAGGGAAATACGGCTTCTGTTCAAGCACTTCAGTCTTCGAGTATCAAAACTGATAATAAAACGGGGAGAAGTCGCGTTTCCGGTGTCTGAAAGTCGCTATAAATAAATGCAGTGGAAGGAGTCTGAAGGAACGTACATTAGAGATGCTAACTTTCCACCACATTATCAAATAGTGGCTGTGGGTTGATCCTGCATCTCTTCCTAAATGTTTCATTTCAAAGGTGATGTCCTCTGCATGTCGAAGCCTTGACTAAACCGTAACAGGCTGATCCGCTGAAACCCACACAACTGCAGCTTATGCATCTTTTTAACATAAATTACAGGTTTTCTCCTCCGTGCGCCGCGTCGAGTCTGTTTCATGACCCTTCGGCTGTAGAAAACTCTCCGAAATCCCATAAAATGAATAAATGTGCATCAATGGGGAATAATAAGCATTCTTCATTTCTGAAAGGCTTACCTTTTTTGTATACACATCTTTGATCCATCAGTAACATCCAGGAAAGTATAATCCTCTAATCTCTCCCATTCCTCGCTGTTACTGCAGCCAAATATTTCCTATGATCTTCCCTTCTTACTCAATTTTGTTTCAGCGCTGCGGCTGTCTTTTTTCGGCGTTTTAAACAATTTAGTTTGTGTTGTTGCTGCTGTGATTTTGATGCATCTGTGGCTTTGACA
This sequence comes from Stegastes partitus, assembly GCF_000690725.1. Lineage (NCBI taxonomy): Eukaryota > Metazoa > Chordata > Actinopteri > Pomacentridae > Stegastes > Stegastes partitus. Next base: position 552,326 of record NW_007577896.1, read on the forward strand.
TATGAAAGCTGTTGGGCCTTTTCCCAAACGTATACACACTTGACAAAACACCAGAGGCTACGTTGAAATCCTCAGCGCCGCTCGCAGTTTAGAAAATTATTTCAATACGGCTTCCACTTTCGATTTTAATCCTGCGATTGTTGTCCTGACATATTTAGTTGTGCGCGCGTTGCTGCTGCACTTGTAAACAATCCTTCATGCACTGCTAAAGCCTAAACAGAGAGAACTTTTTTTTTTTTTAAAGGACTTGTCTCCTTTTCTTGTCTCACGCACAGTTAATAGCGGCCCTCGCAGACACCACTTCGCTTCACCTTGTGTTTTCTCCTCTGATTATATGCATTTACTTGTAAAGAACACGCGTCGTTTTCGAGGAATCACTGACAGCTTTTCTAATGGCCGCCGCTGCTTTTAGCATTCATCGATCTGTCGGAGCTTTTAAGATTCCCTTCACTATGATATCTGTTTTCAGCCGGGCGATGACGAGCCTCTCACTTTGCGTTACGATTTCACATCTGAACAGAAAACATACACGACAATCGCTACTCACGACTACAATGCGGGTTTTATTAGAGTTAATGAAAGACGAAGGCTGCAGCCGAGAACACTGGAGGACAAAGGAAGACAGAATTCAAGTCCAAGAGCGACACAATTGTCTACATGAGAGGGGAGCTCAGCACACGTATTATTTATTTCTTAGTTTATTTTTCATCGTATTGTACCTTAGAGACTGCCCAGATTAAGTTAATACTGCGGATTAATCTCCCTGCGTGTCTGTCGGTGTGGTTTGAAAGCAGCTGCTAATTGTTCTCACATGACTGAGGAGGCTTGTGGTGTTCCGGGGGAGGTTTTGTTTTCTGCGGTTTTAAAAACCACATTGTGTGTTTAGTTTCACACTTCCCGAGTAACTTACACAAACCCGTAAACAAAATGCACACAGAACCTCCGGCGGCTTGTTTATCCGTTCTCATACGCTGCCACCCTTCCAAGTTTTCTTGGTAAACATGACAAATTTGTTCTTCTTCTGGTGTTCGGAGCAGCGACGAACACTGCACAAAGCAGTTCAGCGTGAGTGTAGGCTGGAGGATAAAAGCTTCATTTCAGTCAGTATTAATAATTACTCGTTTTGAATAAAGACAAGGATGGAAATTTGAATTTGAGCACTTTTGAATGTTTTTCAAGGTGCACCGGTAAAACTTTTAATATGAAAACTACAGTGAAAAACACACTTAAATAAACATAACAAAGGAATGATCTCGTCTTTAGACATATTAAATAAAGACAGTAAAACCCGGAGGTGCACGGAGGGAGATGAAGTCAGCTGACCCGGTGCCACGTGTACCTTGACGTCCGTCAGTCCTCGGCTGAAGGGAACTAAAGCGGAGTTGGTGAAGACGCCGGGTCTTGGGTGTTTTTTGACCACGAAGGCTGTTTCATGAGGTCAACCATCAGTCTCTGCCTCTTGGAGCTTCCATCAGAGGAGATCTGTGGGTCCAGACGGCAACAACGAAAGGAAAAGGGGGTTCCATTATCACGTAATATGACAGATATTGTCTGTGAAGATTCTCAGTCATCCAGGTCACGGTTATTCTCGCAGATTAATCGTGGCAACTGGACTTGCTTGACTTCCTTGAAGACGTTTCACTTCTCATCCAAGAGTCTCAATGAGGTCTGACTGACTAGTTGGGAGTTCCAGATGCTCATATCCTTAAGGAGCCATTAACACCTGAGTTTCAGGTTCAATTGGGGGGTTGTTGCTCCTCCCCCTCGTTATGTGAGTCGTTAGCACCCTAATGGTTCCTTCAGGATATCAGTATCTGGAACTCCCAACTGGTCTGTCAAAACTGATGAAGCCTCTTGGATGAGAGGTGGAACGTCTTCAAGAAACCCAACCAAGTCCAGTTGCTACGATTAATCTATGAGAATGATGGGATCTTGACATTTGTTTATACGACCAAACTTTGTGTTTTCATTATGTGTTTCCAAGACTGTTGAAACATGCTGGCAAACTCTTTTCTTATTGATGGAAAGTCCATCAGCGGTCCATGTTGTTGTCGTCTTATCGGCCAGACCTACTCTTGCGGTTTGGCTTCTTGGAAACAAATCAACCATTTTCTTAACACCTGCTTATCAAACATGGCAGCTCTGTACGCTCGCTGACACTCAGTATTTAAAGTATTAGAATTTTGTATCTGTGATGGAAGTTTCTAAATCAAATGCTTCAGAAGTCATTCATGGAACATCTGAGCTATGACTAACTTTGTGATCCTGTGCAGAACCCTCAGCTGCCTGCTCTGGAACTTAAATGCGACTCCGTCAACTTTCTGGCAGCAGCAGGAGCGTACAGCTGCACAGCTTTCAAGGACGCTGTGTTTGCTATCAGCTTAGCACAATGAGTAACTTGTGCTCTAATAACCTTGACTCCTTTAAACCTCTGTCTTTACTCAGACACCGAGTTAAACTTACAGGAAGACAAACCGTTCAGCTTCAAGCTTGACTCAACAGAAACTGCCACCACGTCTTTACCAGTCACCATTATTATACTGAGGGCGAAACTGGAAGGAAAAGATTTATTAGTGTTTCGTCTCCGGTCATGTAAAATGCAACCATTAGCCCGCCAGGCTAACTGGCTAACTTCTTACAGTAGTAAGCATTACTTTGAAGTTCAAGGGCTTTTCACCAGAAACGTTCCTGAATAGAAATCTATGGTGAGGATTCTGTTGTCTGCTTCGTAGCAGCTGAAGTAGGAAACGTCCAGCAAGTTTTGTTGTTGAACTGATGCAAGCGAAGCGTTACACCAGGGGTCTCAAACGCAACTTACCCGCTGGAAACTGGAGATAAGAGTCTGGGTGAGGCTGGGCCGCATCAAGTATTCCACAAAAAAAGTACACCTGATCCAATCTTCTCAATCTTTATTAATAGCAATTCTCAACATGAGTGGTTCTTCAGAACATAGGCTCCTCTTACCGACTCCTTGCTGTCAGAGACCTGACAGCGCTTCCTCTTTCACAGCTGAGCCACATTTGGCTTGAGGGAGGAAGCAACTGAGACCCTCAGTGTGGCTTGAAGATGCTCATCAGTAAGCTTGGACCTGTACTTGGACTTATTGAAGTTCATGGTGGAGAAGAGCTTTTCACACAGATAGAAAAAAACAAAAAACGCATGACAGGATGTATGTTCTCTCCCCTCGGTGACACTCCCACATCGCGTTTCAAGTGACTATCGTTGCTAATTCGCGTTGCTGTCACGAGCCTGAGCTATGGTAGCCCACAAGTGATAAAAAAATTGTAAAAAACGCCCACTCTCATAGGTGTGTGTGAGAAAAATGTGCAGGCCACACTAACATTAAACTCTGATGTCAAGTAGGGGGCCACAAAGTATCATCCGCGAGTTTGAGACCCTGAGAAATGCATTTTAAACCCTATTTTGTGCCAAATATTTGAGCAGTTTTATCTGATTCGACTACTGATTATGTAAATGCAATTTGTACGCCCCATTAAAACTGCAGCTACGGCCGAAGTCTGGTCCTACGAGCCTGACATACCTGCTGGGGGTGTTACCTAGTTGGCTGTTGGGTGGTGTCGCCTCCCTCTAAAGACTTTTTGTTGGGTTACAAGTTAGAAAAACCCAAATCAGAACTGAAACGTTGCAGTACTTCACTCACACGTCTTCATTAGATTCGGGGAATTTTACACCGAGAGAGCATCGAGTTTCCAAATGCATTATTTAGTCTCCGTCCTATAAAAGCCTGAACTCTATCAAGATGTAGAGGAGGAAGGTTATCTGGACGGTCAACCGCAATGCAGAGAGCGCGTGGAGAAGCCTGCTAATTAACTGCTGTAACCCATGTTTGCTTTATTATTTAAACCGCCGTCATGGAATGTAAAGTTGAAGACTTTATTACTCGTTTAGAAACATCGTTGTCCACAAGATGTTGGAGGTTTCCCTGACATCTGCACAGACAATAAAACAAAAGGTTAATTTCACTACATGAACACACACACACACAGATTTCATATTGACAAACACCCCTATAGAGTTAATGAGCACATTAACATGCACGCTAATAATCTTTCTTCTCTTAGACTCCAACAGAATAAACACCCTGTAATGATAATCCTAATTAGAGTAATGTAATAATTTAATGGTAATTGTATGTTGATAACGACAGAATAATCACAGTTTGTGTAACGAGAGTATTGCGCGATGATTTCTACTTTGGATCGAAGACGGTTTGTTGTTGTTTGTTGTTTAAATGTGTTTACATGTCAGCCAGAATGAACACATAAAAATAGAACATTTGTGGCCTCGAAACTCACGTGAAAGTCACAAAAAACTGAACGCTGAACCCTGAAACTGAGTTATTCTGCTGTTCTTGCTGCTCCAAATGAAAGTCATGAATTACTGAATGCATTTAGAATTAACATTTTCTTTTATAGAACCCTGCAAACGTTCAGTCAACGTTCTGGTGAGACTGTAGGTGCCGCACTGACTTCAGCTGTTATTCAGGGAGGTCAGTGTCGTGCTGCTGAGGAAAGGAGAAGCTGTTTCTTTTCACTTTGCTCTGCCAAGTTTTCAGAGAATTACTGCACCAAGGCAAAGGTCATAATAGGTTTAATCATTGTGAACATGCAGAGCACAAAGAGAGGAACTCCGAGTGTTCAGTCTGTGAATGTTCTCTAAATAGTGATCAAGAGATTTTTATGCAAATGTTCTGCCGAGGCTCCTGTCTGCCACCAGCAACCATCTACTGGACTCATCGTTTATCTGCAAGGTCTCCGAGTTAAAGCTGTTTGTTCATATGTCTGTTTTAGAATGACTCTACGGTTAAAAAAAGGCAACTGAGTGGAGTTTAACGAAGGAAAATAATGGAGAATGGTCTGACTGCACCTCATTGCTCAGAGAAACAAACGCTCTGGTGTGTCTGTATTCCTTTAAATCAAGCATCTTTTGCATGGTGGACCCAGGAAGCAGCTGCAAAACAGTGTGATGATCAGCTAAGTTTGTCAAATAAAGCAGTTAATTTTGACGCATTATTCACAGGAAGAACAAAATCAGATGGCCCAGTTGTGGCCAAACTTTCCATTTTCGGTGTGTATGTTGCAGCCAGGAGGTGGTTGTTGTTGTTTCCCATAGTGAAGGTGTTTTGAGTGGCTTTTACCCACAGTCTGCATCCAGCAAGTCAGACTAGAGTTAACGTAATCTCTTAGTTTTGGAGATGTTCGCCATCATACACTATAAAAAAACAAACAAAAAGTGAAATCTGGCAGCAAAGGTGTCCAAAAAACAGAATAGTGCAGCATTCAAAAACTGTAAAGTGACAGTAACAGCAAGTATATCTGTAAAGTAATTAGATTTTAGGTGATTTAAATACAGTAAAACTGTTTAATTTTACGATTACCCATTAAAAAAAGAACAAATTACTGTTTGTAAAAATACAGATGTTTGATGTGAATATTTTTTACAGTTTTTGTACTTTTTTTTTTTTTTTTACAGTTGACATGTAAATTATCACGTTTTCTGCAGTTTCACTAAATGTTATCTGTAAATTTTAAAAAAAAACAGGACAAATCTGTAAAGTAACATTTAAAAAAAAGATTTACCCTTAATCAGTCTTTATCAGAAATACTTTGTCTTTCAAATAACAGCAACAACTTTTGCTGATTTGAATACAGGAAAGGAAATTACAGTCAAACTTTGTAAAAGATTTAATTACCATTTGTTAAAATACTTAACTTTTTTTTTTCTTTTTTTTTTTACAGTTTTAATCTGTTTTTTTTTTTTTTATGATTAAGATTTAATTTCATACATTTTTTCCTCAGATTTTACAAGTTATTATATGCAATTTAACAAAACTGGAAAATCTGTGAAGTAACTGCAAAATTTTCAAAACTTGCAGTTATGAAGAAAAACATACATTTCTTTAAAATTGTAGTTGCATATTTGACCAGCAGTGCTTCAAATGGGCCGGTACTCACCAGGAAGCGGTTTATTTGACTCTTTGGCCTGCTGGGAATAATCCTCATAAACTCATCTGCTCCGTCCATATCAGGTTCTCTGGTTGGTTCATAACAGCCTTAAATAAATTGCATTACCCTGGAGGGCTCTGCCTGCTTTCTCTGTCAGCGGCGAGTCCAAGTAGCAAGGAGAGAAGATATCCGGGGATTCTGCCGCAAGAGCCGCGCAGCTCAGAAGGCAGCAGCAAGATTGAGTTGTTGATTTTGCTTGTAGCGCCTCCTTCTCTAGTCGCTTCGTCTGTAAACCAGCTGTTCTGCTTATTACTTAGTTTGTCTTACTCGCTTGCGGCCACTTCCTGAGCTTCATTCTGTAAACGCCAGAGTGAAATAAACTCATTTTTTATGTTTGATGAACGCCGTCGGGGCAGCATTTATAAAGTGCAACAGGCATACGTGTAAATGAAAGTGGCTCCATCAGCGACCTCTGAGGAAACCCGTCCAGACGGCACATGATGGCACATAACTTTAGCTCAACACAAAGACTATCTGGAGTTACAACTCTCAGCAGGCAGCAGCACCAAAGCTTTGTGTTGTGGTTTGTTATTGGCCACATTTCATATTTTCTACTATTTCCTCTACTTTCTTGGGTTTCTCAGGTCGCGTTGACCTCAATTCACTGGAGACATTTCACCTTTTGCGGTGGAAAAACAACATCAGAAAGTCCCCGAAACTCCTATTTTCTATCACAAATAGTGGCAGATAGCGCGTCACCTATTGGGCAGCCGAAAGCATCAGTAATCACAGATGGAGGATTGTACATTGGTAGAAAGAGCATGAGGGGGAGGAGGGTGGAAACAGAATGAAGACTTTGCCTATATTGTCAAAATATCTTTACTTTTTCTCTACAGAGACGAAAAAATGTTGTTTTTTGTAAATATTTTCAGTTTCATTCACCATATTCATGTTAACATTCACTTATCTTCAGACTGAATAGAAAACATTCTGTTTAATTACGATCACAGTCGTGACTCGATAATCCGACACTAAATGTAAAACCTTCTTTTATGTCGGATAGCAAGGCTGTCGGATTGTCAAGACGGAGGTCAAGATACGAGGAGGGCTTGATGCTGGAAGGGTCATTTGTTGTTAATATTCATTGTTTATAGTTGTTAGAATAACTAGTGTGTTGTTAGAACACTACGCATTGCTGGATCTGACCGGTGCAATTGTGCACGGGCCCGTCTGTTGACATTAAAGGTCAATACGTTCAGACAGCAGCTGAAGTCACCCAAATCTGATTTTTTTTTTCTCCTATGCGACCTGTATCTGGTCTTTTCATGACAGTCTGAACAACACAGATCCAATTAATGATGAATATCCGAATATTCGGCGCAGTCGGGGGGGAAACTTCCACCCTGGGGGAGCACTCTGACGGGGTGGAAGTGGCCAGAACACACAGGTGGTACTTGGCTGCTGATGCCAGTTTAGTTAACGGTCACAGTTCTGTTTCCACCATCAGTGACGGTGGTGGTGGAGTGGTAGATACGCTCCACCGTTACCATCCGTCTTTACTTCCGTTAACACTGAGCATGTTCGCTGCGTGTGACGTCGTCGTGTCCTCTTCTGTGCATGCGGGACACTTTTAGGTCGTATGAAGTTCACACAGCAGATCACATACAAGTCGTATTTAACTGGAAATGTGAACGAACTCACAAAAACTCTGATTTCACAAAAAAATCCGAATTGAGCATTAAGTCCTGCAGTGTGAACGTAGCCAATCTGTGGGATTGTTCAGTCAGATAATACGCTGTTATCCTTATGTGTGACACAAAATGTCATGTCGGAGTCAGAATCCAAGGCTGTCGGTGTGTTGAGGCTGTTTTTCATGGGTTCCCTTTGTTTTTCCTAAAAACCTGTCAGATAATAAGGTTTTCGTATTGTTGAGGGTCTGAATGTCAAGTCACAGCTCTAATTATCAACAGGAGCTGCAGTTTAATTTGTTGCTTCCAGCTGTTTGTAGGAATTGTTCCTCTGAGTTAATTAAATACCTGCAGCAGCATCCACATGAGCATCAGAGCAACGTTCACACACTTTTTGGTATCAACTACTGATGTACACGTGCAGATCACATACAAGTCGCATTTAACTGGAAACGTGAACGAACTGGCAAAAAAATCGGTTTTCACCAAAAAAAAAATGTCACATCGGACTCAGAATCCAAGGCTGTCGGTATGTTGAGGCTATTTTTTATGGGTTCCGTTCGTTTTTCCTAAACACCTGTCAGATAGCAAGGCTTTCAGATTGTTAAGGGTCAGAATATCAAGTCACCTCATTGTGTTCTGTTTGCGTCTTCTCGCGCCGACAGACGGAGGCAGGATTGTACTGGGAGCACTGGAGTGTCTGGTGTAACTGGTTTATATGAGAATCTGAGGGCAACCTGATGAACCTATCATCTGTTATCCAACTTAATAGACTACTTCATGCCAACATGTGAAAAAGGCCACTTTTATTTTTTAACCAGCAGTACAAACCCACTCGCCTGCTGCTGATCAAAAGAGAGTTTGAAGCAATTAAGTCCAGCATCTTGTCAGAAGGACAGCCTCCCATTAATGCTGTTTTAGAATGAATTCGGTACAATACTTCAGTCAGTGAGTCACTGACCTAATATTCTCCGCATTCAGTGTTGATTTTTACCCAACAGGATTCAATGACAAGATAATTTCCTCAAACATCGACAGGTTGGTAATTTGTTGCAGGGGGAAAAAAAGGACTTATATTTCATACTTGTTAATGATTACAAGCTCCATTATTCCCTCTTTTTTTTTTTTTGCGAGGACTCAAATTACCAGCTAGCTTGAGCCCCATGTAAAGCAAAGTGAGTGTTTTTCATCTTCCACCGCCAGTCATTTCCCGCGTAGGCGTGAATAACTCTCGCTATGATACCTTCTGTCCCTTTGAAAATGATTGATACCTTTTATTTCGACGCTTTTGTTTGTTCGCTTGTTCATTTCGACACAGCGACTGTTGTTTTTGTTGTAAGTCAACATATAGAAAACAGAAGCAGTTTAGACGATTACTTCTCCGCCGGAAGATTTATGCCGCTCGGCAGCCTTGTTAAAATCGCCTCCTTTAATAAACAACACAAACAAAAAAACACAGAGTCAACAATCCTACCTGAAAAATATAAATTGCAGATGTCCGGCTTTTCCCCCCCCCAACAGCAGAGGCATAAATCGAAGACGAGGTCTGCGCCGGTGTCAGTTTTATTTTAAAGTAGTTCGACTCAACACGACAAAAGGCCAATTACGGTCACGGCAGAAAACAAACAAGAGGAGGAAACCAGATGAGGAACCCTTTCTCTCTCCGGCCTTCCTCCGAGTGTTTCGCCGAAGGGTAAATCTAATGCTCCTGCTCGTTTCGCTCGTCTAGTCTCGATTGTTTCTCAAGGAGACTCGAGTTAAAACGACAATAGACAACTTCATGAGCGATGTAAGTGGCTGTTTGCTTTTATGTTCAGCTGGAATAGCTAAAGTTTGAGTAACTCCCGTGGATCTGTAGCCGTATGATTTCTCATGTATACGTGCATGCGTTTCCCTCTGAACCCGGCCGTGTGTGTTGGAGCTGCAGCGATGGAGACGCTGAATGAAGAGAGGTTCAGCGAGGTCGAGAGAAAAAAAATTGGATTTGGTGAACTGTGCTTTTTCTCTGAACCCACTCACTGCTGAGGAAGAAAAGAGTGTGGAGTTCTCTGCCATGTAGCTTTGCCTTCAGGGTGAACTGCCTAATTCAGTGTGAGGGTTTTACAAGAGCTCACTCTTTACATGTTTGTGTCTCCATCTGGTCTCCCCCTCCGTGTACACATGTACTTTTCAGGAATTTCAGCAGATTCAGAGATTACAAAGAGGTGCGACGTAGGCGTTCGGTGTGTTTCGTAAGGGTTTGTTAATAAGTCGTGGGTTGTTCTAAGGATGGAACCTGTGGGTTTCCTTTCATTTTGGACCACCTAGCCTCCTCCTCACATCCTCTCCAGCCTTCTTGGCCTCCATCCTTCCCCTCTGTCCTCATTTTGACTTGGCAGTTACAATACGTCCTTGTTTGCACCTCGTTCTTAGAAGGTGGAAACCTGCAGGGCTGAAAAACGAAGCCAACGCACGACTGCCAGAAGCTGCAGTTCCTCCAATGACCACTTGAGGCTCCAAGAGCGAGTGGATCCCCATAGACTTCCATGTTAAAATGCACAACTGTACAGCAGAAACAAACATGTTTACAGCCTGGTACAAGAAACAGTTTTGGTGTCTATAGCTAGTTTCCTTCTTCATGACAAGTGTCAGGAGGCATTTTTACATCATTGGAAACTGAAAAGTCGTTTGGCTCCACTGTCTCCAGGGCTGCGCATCAGGCGGGTTACAATTACCTCATGCTCTTGTTATGTTTCGCTATCTGCCGTGCTAATAAATGACCAAAATGGCAGGACAGTTTCAGCAGCTTTATTGGCAGCTCCAGACCAACATACGCTGGCCCCGTATCAGCCTCACCCTTCACCCGTCCGTCACTTTGAAGCGCTGTACCAAAACACTAGAAAGTAGGAACCAACATTTGGGACACAGAGTAGGGCAAGAAGTAAACATAAGATAACAAAATATCTGACAAAATAATTAATGAAATATGTAAGACACCACATAAATTAATACCAAAATATTTAACAAAATTAAGCAAATGTAAATGAATAGAATTATATACAAGTCTAATGTTACATTATTGTGGTTCCTCACCAATATGGGTATGATTACATGGAGATGGCTGCTCAGTCCCTACAACTTAAGTAGACAGGAATCAATATTCTACATACATAGTTAATGTAGTTATACATACATAGGCAACATGTCAGAGCCTGTTTGTAATACCTGGTTACCTTACTTTAAAAGTTCCCATATTTTGCCCCTTTTGAGCAAATTAATTTCAGTTTTTCCATCTCAAAATATCACAAAAATGCTTAATGTCACCATAACTGTACAGCTTCTGGCTTTAATCCTCTTCTAAACAGGCTGTTTCAGTGTCTGTAGCTTTGATTGTAGCTGAGTGGCTGCTGACTCCGCCCCCTTCAGGAAGAAGACTCTCACTGCATTGACAGTGCAGAAAAAACAGCTGTGTACACGGCAGCCAAGTCAGACATGAGAGTGTGAGACCACAACTCTCTGTTGATTCTAGCTTTCTCTATATAAAAAATATCACTGAATTCATAGGATAACCGTTGTTTTATAACTCATGACTTTGGTGAGTTTGTCAGACAACATTGCGAGATAAAAGTCGGTAGATAAAAGTTGGTAGTTTCAGCGTTGAAGTAAATGCCGGTTAACATGTCGTCTTAATGATCTGCATTAAAGTCATTGTTTCATACTTCTTGCCTTGTGTGGCAATATAATTCGGAAACTATGTAAATGAGAGCAGCTTTATTTGGAATCCAGCTGTATTAAAATGTATGTGAGCAGGAGAGAAGCTAACAGATGTAAACAGTAGCTGAGTTTAGGTTGAACAGGAAAAATGAATTAATGCTGTCCCTGTTTATTGGTTTTAAATGAAAGTTTCCTCTATTTTTGACTGTCCCTCAGCGTTACAGTTTCCACAGAGCTCTCCCCTGTGGGCATAGCATCAAAGCTAATGCTAACGGTAGCCAAATTAGCTGCACAATGCACTAACACTAAGGATTTTTCCATTGCTGTGTTGACATTACCATGAAAAGTAAAAATAATCCAGTAAGTCTTCAGTTCCTCTGATGCTGGGAGTGCATGAAGACTCTCGTGTTCCCTCCTGCAGCCAACAGCAGAACATTTGATGAGCTTTGTTTGTGTTTTAGATTTAGCAGAGGCTTCTCCAGAGAGTAAATGAACAGGAAGGATTATACAAAGTTTGAGCAAGTCATTTAAAACGTAGCAGCTCAGTGAAAGTCTTACTGCCTTGTAAAGCCGGGACTCTGTCCAGTCGTAAGGCCGTCTGAGGAACGACAGAAGTAAACATCTTCGGATCGTAACAGGTTTTGTTTTACACCTTCGGGTTTGTAACGACCACAAAACCCAATAAAAATGGATTTTCACCTTATGGGACTTCTAAATCACTGTACCGGTCTCTTATTTCAGACCGCAGAGTGCTGATCGATGACCAACCCGATGAACAACTTAATGTGTGTGCTGCAGTTTTTAGAGGGAATCTGGATAGTTTATAAATGCAGGGGACAGTAAGTAGAATATCTGTATTTGGTACAATCTGGTTTTATTTTAAGACTTAATACCAATAGGTCCTGTACCAGAACAACCTCAAAACTCATGCAAACTATTTTAAACTTCATTATGACAAACTTAAAAGACGTGATTATAAATATATACAGTCCATATTGTTTTAAAATCTCCATAAACTGCAACATAAAGGCTAGAATTCAAATAAGGATCAAATAATAGGGAGCAGTGTGTCTATATGAATAAATAAAGGCTGGAAATGAACCCAGAGTTTTTTTTATTATTTACATCAGTCGCTCCACGTTCACCACTCTGCTGCTCCGAAGTGACTTTCTTACATTTACTGGTTTTTTTTTTGCTTTTTTAAAGTTTTTAATTAAAACTGACTCGTTTCTTGCTGTTGATGGAACTCCTCCGTGTACAGTAGACTGCTTCCAGGGCATCATATTATTACGCATTTGCAGTAATAGCAAGCGACAGAAAATGGCAAATTAACCCAGTGAAGAGAAGATCTAAAGTTGGAAATTGCCACAAATGCAACTTTATGATTTCTAAGCAGCTTTTACTTCAACATCCGAGTCGTAATTGGAACCGGGGTGGGAAACGTCAAACATGGATGCATCGTGTCAGTTTTTATTCAACGTAATTAAACCTGAATAGACGTGCCGGTCTGTTGTCAATGCGCAGTATTTTTATCTTCCACGCGGCCGTCTCTGTCATCTCACCAGCATCTTGTTTTATCTGGTGACGCACACATCATTAACTTGGGAGTCTTTCCCATCTGTTCCATTGGCCCCATATGGTGCAAACGTGGCATGAAATACCAAAATCAAACTTCAACAAGTCTTTCAACTCTTTGTCAGTGCATCCTGCTTTATTTAACGGCGAGATAATAGTTTAGGGAAATGAATCACGCTGCTCTGCTGTATGTGGGCATTCTCCAGATCAGAAATGTGTGTGGAAAGAAAAGCCAAAAAAAAAAAAAATAGCTGTCTCATGAAGGTCTGAATGTGCAGCTAAAGTTAGGGGGGAAAAAAAAACATCCTGAACACTGTTTGAGAATTTGGAAACTTGGCAGGTGTTGCTGCACAGCCTGAACTTACTTTTCCTGCACCTCCGGAGGCCTTGTCATCTCCGCCTCTCTACTTAGCAGTGAAGGCGATGACTTGGCGATGATGGTTTTTATCAGCACTGCGGATGTTTCCTCGCCCTCAAGGACACTTTTCCCACAAATGCGAACACCCTGTATATAACCCAGCTGACCTGCTGAGGCGCGATCACCTACAGGGGACTAGTGTGGCAGGTCTGATCTTCTTCTTCTTTTTTTTTTTTGGACTGTGCACCTTTGCAGCGAGATGAGTTTTCCTTATCCAGATCACATCGAGATAGCCCTAGAAATAGATCAGCCTTTATCTGCTGTAAATGGAGACTCAGTGTCTCTGCTTCACTCTCCTCATATTTTTTTTTTCTTTTTCCAATAGATGCACCTGCAGTTTGCACAGATAAGTTGTTTTTTTAATAGTTTTTAGGCGCAGAAATATCACTGTATTTTTAAAAAACTACATTGGTTTGGTGTTTTAGGCACAAGTGAGAAAAATCGAGTTGAAGGATCATCTGGTGCCAAAACACGAAACAGCAGTTTTGCAATAATATGAGATTCTCTGGCAACAGCAAGTCCACACACATTGTGCTCTTTGTTGTGGTAATCACAAGGTAGATATGAGTGGGAGTAAAAAAAATAGTGAAAGCAGGACCAGACTAACCAGTAAGAACTGAATCCTGTACTGCGGCGGAGAGCAGCAGCTTCATGATTTATGAAGCTGCTGCATCAGAGGCAACCGCTGAATGCATTTAATTTGTCAAACCATTTACTTTTGCTGTTCTCTGGTGATAACCCAATCTCACGCATGCTGAAAAAGAAGAGAGTCTGAAGGCATGATGGGTAAAGTGGAAGGCAGCAGTTCCACCCACAGCACAGCGGAGAGGCCGAGCACGTGTCCACAGTGTCATATCACACCAAACACATCCATTCTTCATCCCTTCGTCTTATTGACGCTGAAACTGAACTTGGTGATATCGATACCTCGGGAATCAATCCACCCACCCTGTAATTAACTTTTCACATTAGGAAGTTCATCTGCCAGCGCTGTGCAAATGTTGGACTGGCTGGAGCTTAACGTTGTCTTTTTTTACTGGATGACCTCAGGGTTGTTCTTCTTCCAGAAGCCGATGTTGGTTTATTAATATGCATGTATAGGTCTACTGCTTGGAGTCCTGTGGGTTGCAGGGTGAAGCCTCTGAGTCTGGACGACATCTCTGAGCTCTTGGTCGTGTTCCTCAGGCAGTTTTTGAAGTGTGACAGGGAACATGGTTGTTCTTATTCAAGGGGATTTGCTTGGTCTGAAGTAATGTTTGGGTGCACAGTAAAAATAAAATGTTGAGAAATTCTGGCAAACAAAATAGACACTAAAAGCAAATACGATAATGTATAAAAACTGTATAAATTGTTTTAAAAAAGAAAAAGAAAAGAAAATGTAAATATCTGTAAATAATGCAATTTTTTATTAATAAAAAAAAAATGAATATTGATATTTTTTGCTGATTTAAATGCAGTAAAACATTTTAATTTTACCAGATATGATGTGTTATTTAACAAAACAGTGAAAGTCTGCATCATAATAATAATATAAAAACTATTTACCATTTTACAATTATTAATATACACATGCTTTTCTTTCAAATAACTGCCAGTATTTGTGAAATAAGAGGATTTTTAACTTAATTAAAATACAGTAAAATAGCAGAATCTTACAGTGAAGTGTAAAAGAATAAATGATTTTTTTTAATATACATATTTTTAATGTGGATATTATGTACATTTTTTTAATAAAAGTTAAATTTATACATTTAAAAAAAAAGGTATTGTATGTAATTCAACCAAGTAGCACAAATATATGCACAAATAAATTCAAAACAAAAAACAAGCAACAACAAAAAAACAGTAAATTGCTCTTTTTTTATATATATATACCATTTAGCTGAACATGTATTTTTTACATGTGACTGATGGGAATCAGAGTAATGTCCACATTATTTGTTGGGTTTTAATGTTGTGTCTGATCATATATTAACACACTCAGTCCAACGTTTCTCCTGAAAAATGCTGTTAATTCTTCCTCATTTGTACCAATTTATTTATTTT
The DNA here is from genome assembly GCF_000690725.1 of Stegastes partitus. NCBI lineage: Eukaryota > Metazoa > Chordata > Actinopteri > Pomacentridae > Stegastes > Stegastes partitus. The sequence continues at coordinate 567,712 of NW_007577896.1, forward strand.
AAAACATTTTTTTTTACAGAGTTTGTAGCTGTGATATATTTAAACTTCCTCTCTAGCACTGATCACTGATTAAACCCCTAAAAGCTCATCTCTGCTGCTTTAAATATCAATGAAAATAATCCCCCCTCGACTGTCTTAAGGTATAACTCTGCAGCTTCTTTAGTATCTGAGGATGTGTGAATATGCAAATGAGTCTCCGCCTCTCTCTCATTGATTTAGTCGTACGTTTTCATCGTGCAGGTTGACGGGTTTGATTCTTATGCATGAAGCCGTGACTGCGTGGATCTGGTTTTATTCAGTCATTGTGTTTATCGCTTCATTTGCTCCTGCTGTGTCTCCTCGCATATAAAAAAAAAACCCGCTACGATGTGCTAACAGGGTGAGAACTTTACTCTGACTGGAGGGAGGCTGTTGCTTTAGATGAGAAGCAGCCTAAGTGGGTCTCTCCATCCTTCTGAAGGGAGGGATTTTTTGAACAGATAAGCTGTCAGAAACGTTGAGTAATGAAAAGGTGCGATAGCTGCAGCCTCGCCCATCATCAGGCTGCGATGGCGCCAATCTGCGTTTAGCAGCGGCGGCTCCGGCGGCTCCGGCGGCTCCGGCGGCCACCTCGGCCTCGTCGACCTGCTACTTTAAAAGACGATCTCAACCCCGGAGAGGAATTTCTCATTTAAACTGTCATGTAAAACGCTTATGTGGTGTAAAAAGCACTTGAGCTGTCTTCACTGGGTGCACAGGTAAACCCTCCTGACCAGATCTTCATCGTCGAAACGCTGTCAGGAAATCTTTACACGGAAATGCAGCTTTTGTCAGTTTCTACATGAGCAGACTTTGGAGGATATTTTCGGCTCAGCTATCCAACACATATGCGTTTATGTTAATTAATCTGCAGGTAGTTTTCATTTATTTCATTTTTAGCACTTTTTTCTTCACACATCTTGTTTCATCTGACTGACGTCTGTTATATTTAGCTTTAATTCATGCAAAACACAAAAACAGTAACTAATTCTCTCCTTTTGCTATTTTGATGTTAAAAATGGCTGCAATGACTAAATGGTTGTAAATATGGGGTGTGAAAGGTGCCAGGAAAAAAAATGTTAAAATAGTTTATTACTCCAACGTTCAGAAACTGTGAAACCTGTGAAAATAACAGCACGTATCTGCAAATATTGATATTTTTGTTGATTTAAATGGAGAGTAAATCGTGTCATTTTACAGTCAAACGTAAAATAATAGTGATAATAATAAAATAATAATAATATGCTGCATTTAAATTTTAATAAAGTACTTATTTTAGATTTTATTGCTATTTTATTTTTAATATCACCTTTTAACTTTTTTTCTTGTCAGCTGCTGCAAAGATGATGCCAAATGAAATGTTGTTGTAGTTCTTGTACGATGATAATAAAGCTTCTTCTTTAAATCAACAAAAATATCAATATTTTCAGATGTGTGCTGTGATTTTCCCTTTTTATCATTTTAACATTATTATTATTAATATCATTACTGCTATTTTTTGTAAAAATACTCACATTATTTACCGTTTTATCCATTTTTAAATGATTTTTTTTACAGTTAACATCTAAATTAATGCTTTTTTTTTCTATGATTTTGTGTGTAATTCAGCAGACACATAATGCGATGTGACTGCAGGAGACTGACGGTCTATCGGTGTGTATCTGTCCGTCTCTGCTGTGCCGATGTGATCTCGGTGATCTTTCTGATCTGTCCTTAATCTTATTGACATTCTCCTGATAGCTACGTTTGGCCTGATTTAATGGACCAGAGAGCACGCTGCCCGAGGCCGTCTCTATGTATGTGTGTGTGCGTGTTTTTTCCAGCACCTTCCCTCATTCTGCTCTTTAAAGTCCCTCCAGCCGGCCACTTGCAGATCATCGCCACTGCATTTGTCTCTTTTTCACTTATTCGCCTTGAAAATGTCAAGAAAAGTCTCGTCACAAACAGGAAACAACCTGCAGCCAGACGTGTGTAAAAATGTGCATTTGTTCCAAAGTTTAAAAAAAGGAAGCGCGCCTCGAGCAGAGCGCAACCCGATTTGTAAAACCCACAAAAACACGTTAATCGCAACACTTTCCACTTGTCATTTTCAATCAGTTTTCCAAACACGTCCCACCTCGTTAACACCCACAGTTAGCCATGAGTAGTGACACAATCCTCATCAGCAG
>NW_007577896.1:570211-574614 GCF_000690725.1 Stegastes partitus
GTTTACAGGTCAGAGCTGGGTTTAGTTTGAGCAGTTTTCGTGCAGCAAAAAGAAAGCCTACGTGGCATCATGGCAGCTATTAAACCGTCGTAGAAAGAACATGTTGACAAGGCCAAGAGGACGCCACCAGATCTGTGATTTTAATAAAAGTAGTTTCTGTTTTGTGCGAGATTCGTCCTGCGTGACCTGCCATTAAAACTGTCAGGGCACCAGAGTGTAATATCACAGCAAAGACTGCAGACCCGGTGACATTTAGCCCAGCTAACACCTCCAGACTGGTGCACTTAATTGGGATGCATAACTTAACACTGACTACAGTCAGACTCTGACTTTTAAAAAGCATCATTTCTTCATTTTGCATTCAGAAAATCCTGCTCTGTCTGTCAAAAGGCTCCTGTTTGGGTGAAGATCAACACTTCTCCTGCTCACTGTTGGTCTGATGTGATCTGCTGTTGCTGCTCAAATGTCCTTTAGCTTGAGAGCATCTCCTCGAACTCAGACTGCTTATGCGCAAAGCTTCTTCTCTCTGAATCTGAGCTCTCGTCTTTGTGCAACTCCATCAAGTGTCCCCAACAAAAAGAGCACCACGTATGACTGTCACCAATGAAATACCACCTCGCAGATACGCTTGTTCTGCTTCTTACGCCGTCCTTCACCGTGTAACCGGGCTCATCCTCTCCTGTTATTCTGACTAGATGTAATTCACTTATTTTCTTATGAAATATTCACACCAGTGTCCATATTTTTCATTACAGCAGCTATATGTAATAATAGCTCCGTAACACATTCCTGTTGCCTCGCTAGTGGAGAAAATTAGATCAGTTCGTTTTAGTGTTTTTTTCAAGTGGTTTAACAGGGTTAAGTAGATCAAATCAAGGACCTCAGGTTCATATTTCAGTTTAAAGGTGCTTTTAAGTTCCTCAGATGTAATCTGTGATGTCGTATGTGCAGCAGGGGAATCCGTCTGTGATAGTATGGTTTGTTTTTTTAAGTGTTATTTACACTTAGCCATACCAAAACTGCAATAAACAACAAAAATGTGTTCCTGCTTTTTCGTCCAGGTTACATATCATTACATTTCATGTAACATAATTCAATTGAAAGACAGAGTTAAAAGGTTTTAAGGGAAGTCATTACAAAAACTTCTAAAACAATGATGTTTTCAATTTAACCCTTTCGGGGGTTTTACCAAATATGTTGTCTTTGCTGCTAACGCTAGCGTATTTGCCACTAAAGTTCGCTAAACTTCCGTTAAATTTGCAGGTAAAGGTAAACTTCATAATTACCAGGGTTATATGCCTATATGCCAGAGTCGTCGTGGACCCGGCGATGGGGGGCGGGGGCTTTGCAAATGCTGCTAACGGTTAGCGGCGAATATGCTAGCGAATAGCAGCGTTAGCAGCGAAGGCAACGGTAGTGAAACTCCATCGGCACTTGTTAAATATTTTCCCGCTACGTACCCTTGAAAACAGCGTAACAGCCCAATTTGCAGCGTAATTTTTTCAGGCAGCAGCATAACGGGTCGTTAGGACGCTGGCGAGAACCCTGCATGCAATTAATTATCAGGTCTTATATAATCAGCCAAAGTCAGGTAATTAGTTTTGATCGCTTGTAAACATTTCGGAAACGAGGTAGTGAAAATTCCGTTTTCTGGTGATTTTTGGGGTCAAACGACTTCATTTTACTTCATTTGCATAATTTATTTCCTGACTGAATCGCTTGGTCACATGCGGGGATTCCCACTGATAGACAATCTAAATGACTGTAACAGGAAGTCGCCATATACCAGAGCCGCTATACCGGGCTGCAGGGTTGGACGGGAGTCGTAATGCCAGCCCGGTATCGCGGGCTACAGTGTCGAAAGGGTTAAAAGACTTTGGAAAGACTCTTCAGTAAAGAAAAGGAAGCAACTCTAAAGACATGTTGAGAATCTGCAGCAAACACTGGACTCAGCCGCTGATGATTAAAGAGGTACTCAAACAATTCAGTGCTGCGCTTTTGTGAAGTTTCAGGACGTACCGGAGATGGATTTTTTTTAAAGAATGGCCAGAATTGATCCACCAGAGGCTACGAAATCTTGACCTTTGGCTCCTTGTATGGCTGATTAGTAAAACTGGTGGAGTGGCTGCTTAAGCCTGAATTCCTCAGTTTCATTAATATTATTAGAGCGAGGCTACGGGGAATATAAAGAATGACCCCGAAAGGTCACTGGAGAATATCGTTTTATTGGCTTTGCTGCTCTTGTCTCCATTTGTTAGTGTGGAAACCTGCACACACCAGTTAAACGGTTGTAAATGTAGGCTTTGTCTAGTCAGAGGTCAACACATCTTCTCGCCTCTTATTTGCTAGCATTAAATATTTACGAGGAACTTTGTTGTGCAGTTTGCAATCGGAGAACAAATGCAGGAACAATCAAGAAAAGCAAGTTTGCACAACCGCTTCCCCCTGTAGCTATGATCCAACCGACCAGTGAAGCAGGTGGCCGGGCCGTCTGCCAGAGCACTTCCTCAAACTTGGACACTTAAAACACTTTGAACACCTCCTGCAAATCCCCACAGTGCTGGATTAAAGCCGCGTAGATCTGTTCACTGTTGAAAAGGTATCAGAGAGGAGAAGTCGGATGCAAGCGGTTTCAGCTCCGCTCCTTCAGAAAGACAATTAGAACGGGTTCGGTGTCCGCGTGCCAAACTACAGCGGGTCCAAACTGAATTTGACTTGGTTAATTGGCGGTGATGCATTACAAGGAACATCACAGCCGACACCGAGCGCGGGACAAACTGTAACAGGACGGTTAGTGCAGACGAGACATAAAGAGTGTCAGTAAACTAATCATACGCACAAAGCATGTCAAAGTCAAGCAGCTTGCTGTAGTGAAGCAGCTCTGAAGGAGTCTGTGGTGAGAAACAGGTCATTACGAGGGAATATTATGAATTTATGTCTCACACCGTGACCCCGACGGAAACCTTCCCAAAGTAATTTGTAAAACAGCGGCTGATGAAAAACAGTCCAATTTGTTCTACCTGTTCGGCAGCTCCACGTGCGCACCTTTAACGCTCCGTTTTATTCCGTCGCAAAGAGTGTGTCTTTGAAAAATTGGATAAATGAAGTAATTTTCCCACCAGGATGAGCAGCGTTTGACCCTTCTTTGTTTTTGACTTTGACCGAGCGATGAGCACTTTTACGAGCGTGGAGAAGTGCGCTCGCTTTTATTCATTTCTTTGATCCAAAAGATGAAAGAATTTAATATTTCACAAGGGAAAAAAAATAAAAAATGGGGAACAGGCTGACAAAATGTGCAATTTTGTTCAATTTTGGGAGCCGCTGGTCTAGAATATGACTGTGTGCACTGCTGCTGAGGCGTCCATGAACTGGAGAGAGCCTTGACCAACACATGTCCACATGCTGGTGGTTACAGAGTGTAGTTCTGCGTTTCATGCCGACATCTTGAGCCATTTTTCAGACGGTGTTTGTCACACTCAGGAGACGAGACGGCACATGAGGAGATGTTTAATACATGCTGATGATCGCAGTCTGATTCAAATGATCAAACAGCTAGCAGCCGAGTTTAACCTGAAGAGTCTGATGTGCTGTTAGATCCGTCCTGTCTCTGTGTTGGGGATAGTTTATAATTTGAAGTACAGTAGAACCTCTACATATGAATTTCCTGAACTTCCGTCGTATGTTAAAATGATCGTGTGTTGGATCAAATATTCCCATTAGAATACACTGTAATCCATTTAATTCGTTCCACAGCCAAAAAATCCTACGATAATTCCTTAACAGATACTGCAGATAATGACACATAGCAATAGAACAAATGCATTATATAAGAGAGATGTAAAAAGAAATAAATTGTAAAGAAATAATCAATGAAAAAGGGTTTTTATTGTCACTTTACCTCAGAGTAGAGGAGGTGTAGGCTTGGCGCTGCAGGAGGAGGAGACGGTCGGTGAGGAGGTAGAAGTTGTGACTGAGATACACGACTATACATACATTACATGAACTTTAAAATAACTTAGCTTATTTTTTTTATATTTTTTATTTTTTATTTTTTTCTGATTTTCTGATATTTTTTTATTTTATTTTATTTTTTTGCTTTTTCTTTTTAATTTACATCTTCAGCCTCTTCACTTTCACTTCCTTGGGGCTTGCTTTTCTTTGCGACACTTTCACTTCCTCCCTCACGATCACGAGGCCGCTTTGTAGATTTTTTAAAGAATCTATCTAAAGATATTTGCTTCCTACGGCTTTTCAGAATGTTTCTGGAATGCGTCAAGCAGACATCGTTGAATTGTGAAGCCGTACAACCAACCTGAAGCTGACGTGCGTCGTATGTTGGATATTAACGTTGGATGTTGGATCGAATTTCTCGTCGTATGTTGGAAAATTCGTATGTTTGGGCA
>NW_007577896.1:578609-580863 GCF_000690725.1 Stegastes partitus
GTGGTGAAAATGCAGCTTTAAATGGAATCAGTGCATGTTTTACTGCAGCTGAAACTGGGGTAGCTGACATATAATCAAGTTTAAGGTTGATATGGTGCACGTGTTGGTGCCATCTTTGCATAGTCAGGAGATATAAATTCAGCACCTGACTCAGGCAGGGGTCGACCGAGCAGAGATTAGTTACAGAGAGGAGCTTTTTGTGTTTTTGCTTTTGTAGTGGCCACCATATGTTCTTCTGGAAATTTAAGTTAAGGTGAAGGAAAGTCTCACGTCTCCTCCACAGCGCTGGAAAGTGGTCTGGTTGCACCTCACACAGTAAACACTCCTGCTTGTTTGTATTTCTTTAGACCAATCACAGTCGACGTGGGCGGGACAAAGCCCAGGATGCAGCAACAGTGCCCCTGAAAAGGAGTGTCAGGTTTTGTTTTTATTTTGATTTGAGTTTAAAAATGCTAATTCACTGACAGAACCAAATCGGCCTGATTTATCCAAAAGCCCAACAAATCATTCCTTTTACAGTGTGTAAGTTCCTAGCATGGAGGTTGTTGTTTCATATAGTAAAAGGGAGAATGGTAACTCATAGATAGCAAAATTGGAGGAAAAAGCAGAATGAAATGGCAATTTATAAACCCAAAGGCTACATCTGGGAGGTAGTTTTAATCTACATTCTTACCATTAGCGGCCACTAGATTCTGCATGTGATTCACAAAACTGATGCTGCTCCATTAAAAGTCAAATCACATGATTGAAAGCTGATAGAAAGATCGTGGATTATATTTACTAAACAGTAAGTCCAAAATCACTCGAGTGTCAGTTTGTGAAAAGCAAAAAACACATAAAAATGTTGAATATTTAGGAGATTTAGGCACTCATCAAGAACTGTCATGTGAAGTTTATTATGCAATACAGCAATGAGCATGAGGCAATGAGCAAAAAGTACTTTCTTCTGGGACAAGACTGCGTTCGTATTATGACCGTAGTGAAAAAGGAATATAATCCATTATAATTAGTCGACAGGAAGAATAAAATAGTACTNTACAATCTTATATTGTATGTTTAGACACTTGAATGGATCTCTTCAGTCTTTGCTGCATCAGTTAATGTTTTTAGGTTTTGTTTCGTCAGTTAACCGAGTTAACTCTTTGTACTGCAAGCAGTTTCTGGGTGTTTTTGTTTTTTGCTCCTGTCACATTTTTCCTGCACCTCTATGGAAACAACACAATTATGGCTGGAAGGAGACAGAACTTAAACATGTGTCCTGTGCAGTGTGGTGTGGTGGTAATGCCATGAATCAGAAAGAAAGACAGAAAGAAAGAAAGAAAGAAAGAAAGAAAGAAAGAAAGAAAGAAAGAAAGAACGCCAAAGTGGAATTTGTTAGTTTATTTTGCAAAAACTAAAAACAAAATAAAATAAAATCAACATAAGAAAAGATGAAATGAGCCTTTAATAATACAACAATGGGGATCGCAGCAAAAATGTAGAGACATCAGTAGGCAAAACAAACATAAACAAGAAATAGAAATAGATAGATAGATAGATAGATAGATAGATAGATAGATAGATAGATAGATAGATAGATAGATAGATAGATCTTCTTTGAATAGAGAATACAGATATAATAATAATAATGTAGCACATTGTTATTCTGTAAGTAGAAAAACACTAATGCAACATTTTCCAAGTGTCCACAGATGTTTCAATACTGAATGAAATCTGTTTCCGTACTCCCTCCACAGTCCCTGAATTATCATCACATGACTGCCGATCACAACTGAATCAGTCGTGGCTTCTCAGCTGTAGAATGCAGGATTTTCTTGTTTTTTACTGAATCTGATCACTGCAGACAGTTTATTATTGCAAAATTCACAATCACAGTTTATGCTTCCTGACTGAACTGCACTTCAGCCATTATTAGTTCATGGACCATTGAAATGTTTAAAAAAAAAACACATCATCCTTGTAATTTTACAGCTTTAACATCTGATAAATGGTGCGATCTTGACAGTTTTTAGGGTATAACTAGTTTTTCCAAACCTGCCAGTGGATTTTGGCATTCAGACGGTTAATGCACTTCATGGCGTGAGCTCTTTTCTTTCATCGTCTGTGCATCTGGACAGCATGCTACATGAAGATTTCTGCTCATTTTTCTCCTGTAGACAGACAAAGATGTGTTTTCTTTTTTAAGCAGTTGGTTTCTTTTGAGGACTGTAAGGTGAGTCGGTGGTTAGCACCGTCGCCTCGCAGCTAGAAGGTC
>NW_007577896.1:581249-582870 GCF_000690725.1 Stegastes partitus
GAGGAGGAGAGTAGGTCTGTGCTGGAGCAGAGAGCATTGTAGTTAGAAAAGGGGCACCATGACAACGTCTTCTGCGACACTTCATGACCTCGGTTCAGTGCACATCCATTAAACCAAGCTTGATTCAGTGAGGATACTGAACCTGAAGTCCAGCAGTGCATGTGCTGTCCCATTTAGTGGCCTGTATCTAGTGTCCATGGCTTAAAACCTGAGTATCAGGACGCTCAATTTGTGTTTCAAATTCAGAATCAGAAATACTTTGTTTATCCCCTAGGGGGAGATCGTTTTCTGTTGTGTTAAAAGAAGTAGAAAAAATAAAAAATATATATATAATAAAAATATAAACACAAGTATTAATATGAAATAAAAAAAAATATCTAAACACAAAAAAATAATAATGCATTCTGCATTTGGGTTATTGCACATTATTAAAAAGTCCAACGTAAACCTAACCCAAGAGTTGTAAAATTGTTAAATGCTGATTTGAAATGACAGAAAGGATCAGCTCAGGTTTTAGATGATACCCATAAAATTTTCCTTGTGATGTATTTGAACAGATATTAGTGCAGAAATGTGGAACAAAGCCTTCCTCAGATTGTCTAACACAACTCTCAGTGCTGTTTGTGTGCATGTTTATCCATTAGTGTGTTGAATGTGACACAGAAATGTTACGTAGTCGACCTGGTACGGTTACTATCATGGCTTTATGGATAAACTACCAAGATGTTAATACAGATACGAAGCCGACGCGTTCAGATGTTGTCAGATTAACAGAAAACATTGTCTGAATCATCATAGTTAGTGACGATGGAGGGGTTACAGATAAGATGTTGCTCATCTGGTCAGTCGGTTCAGTGAAACAAACAGCCAGCGAGTGATTTATAAAACCAGCCAGGCTTCAGTCGGTCTGTCAGTAATCAGAGCAGGATTTCTGCCAGTCAGTCGATCATGAGGTCACTCAGTCAGTTTGGGCTGCAGAGATTGACACAGATGGACTCAACTCTGTGTCAATCTCTTTATTCCCTCCTGGATTTACCTGCTGACTTCTAACCTCCTCTGTCTGTTTTCTCTCCGGCACATTTTCTCTCTCCGTCAGCTGCTCTCTCTCTCTCTCTCTTCCCTTCGCCTCCTCTGTCTTCTCTCATTGTTTCCTCCCTTCTAGCATCATTATCAGGCAGAAAACGCAGAATCTGGACCCACCTGCATCCCAGCTGGCGCCCGCTTTCTTTCTTTTTTTTTCATCCACCTCCCTCCTTCCATCTCTCTCTCTCGCCGTCTCCTTTCTTCTGCCTCCCAGAGGAATGGTGTTGTTGTGTTTAGCTTGTCACAGCAGTTGAGCTTTTCCTCACCTGTTCACAACAAGTCCAGACAAGGGAGCAGGTGCCGGCTCGAGTCTGCTGCCCAGCGCCGCCTCTGTTTATGTGCTTCCTCATGAATGCAGGGAAATAGTAGCCTGCCTCTGACCGGCGGTGCTAACACCAGAAGGCATGTTTTTTTTTTCCAAGATCAAGAACTAGGCCAAGAAAATGTGCTCGTACCGGACACGCGACATCGCCTGTACAATCTTATATTGTATGTTTAGACACTTGAATGGATCTCTTCAGTCTTTGCTGCATCAGTT
>NW_007577896.1:584855-587714 GCF_000690725.1 Stegastes partitus
TTATAATTAGTCGACAGGAAGAATAAAATAGTACTTTCTTCATTTAATCTTTTTTTTAAATTCGAAATTTATAATAATTACAGTATAGCTGAAAAAGAACATTTTTTCAGTTAAACACATCGACGCTCAACAAAAACAATCAGGTGCTTCGAGTGAATTTGCTAATAAAAGTAGTATTTTTACTTGGTTGTATTACTACACATCCCTCAGCGTGTTCTGTGTGGTTGTGTGTTTTCATCTTTGTGCAGGAGTGTTGGGGGAATGTTAAAAGTGGCTTCGTGCCATGTTCCCCGTGATTCATCTCCCCTCAATGCAGATGGAGGCAAATAAATTGCAGAGTGCAGCGGGAGGCAGATTGAGCCACAGATCAGCGTGTTGCTGGATTAGTTGAACAAGTTTCCACACAGCGCTGCTCTTGTGCCGCTCGAGGCAAGCGGAGGCTCGCTGTAAAAAAAAAAAAAAAGGGAAATAACTCGACTGAAATGACTGCAAAGTGTAATCATTGATTTTTAAAGGGGGGGAAAAAAATACACCCTCAGATATGCTATTAGATATCATCAGTTCAAGAAGCTCGGCGCATTCTAGGCGACAGCTCGTGATAAAAGCCATCGAAGAGGATGACGCATTTCACCCACTAAGACTTGTGATGTGTAAAGATGTGAGCCGTGGCTACTGAGGTGGAGAAATTGCTTGTGTATAATAGAGTTCTACCTGTTTGAATGCAACTACAGTAAAAGCATGGGGATTTTCAGCTTCAAATAACACATTTCTAGTGTTCTAAGCTTCTTTACAGGAGGAGAGTGAAGTTTGCAGAGCAACACACACTTTGTTCTCTGCATAGCTGCTGTGTGTAGTCGACTCAGACGCTTTCATCTCTGACATCTTCTGTCTTCATGCACACGCGAAGGCTGAGCAGAGGTGGACAAACAAGCCTCGGAGGTACACAATCATCTTCTGCTTGTTGATTTCCATCCTGTTCTCGGGTCAACGGTGAGCCGGGTCTAAACAGCGATCCCAAATGTCAACATTCATGTGTGCCGATTTCTGTTGACGTGTTTATGCATTTCGGAGATCTGGCGGAGAGGTTTTGGTGGGTTATATTTGATAAACATGCCAAATAATTTAATATTTGAGATGCCCAACGAGGTGATATTGAAAGGTTAATTAAACGAGTGACCGCCGGTGGAGGGATTATTGTAAAGTCGAGCGTTGGTCGTCAAGATTCCAGATTCATTCAGGCTGTGAATGTCTAACTGTGTGTGGTTTGTGATGCAGATGAACGCCTGCTGTGATGGGAACAATGGGAACGTCGAAACGCTGGCTTCGATTTTCGAGTTAAAAATAGAAATATTCCCTACATACTTTATGAAACTTTACGAGTTTGGCAACAGATTATTCATCTATCTCGGGAAGGATATTGGATTCAGCTCAACTTCTGTAATGAAAGACAGACGGAGAGAAGGGAAAGAAAAACCATATCAGGTTTATGTCCAGGGTCGTTTTTCAGTGACAGTGCAGCTGGTGTTGTGTAACGAGGTGGAAAGTCAGGGTGTGGATGGATATGCATCTGCAATAAATTGCACTCCTGTGCAACAAACCTGCATTCGTTTTGAATATTCTCTCACAGCCGGACCTCCACTGTGTCCATCATGTTGCTATAATATCCACAGAGGTGCAGAACTTCTTGCGAATTTGTTTGTATTGTAAATCATCTTGGGTGACCCTAAGCCCAGGATGCAGCAATGGTGCCCCTTCAAAGTGATGATGGGGCAGTTGTTTAGGTGGAGTATAGGCACACAGTGAGCTAAACACTTGTAATACAATGGCTAATTGGCTGAAAGAACATAGCAGGTTTGCCTTTTTGCTTATTTTTGACAAGACTTGCAATTTTTAGAGGTTGCTGTTGTTGTTTCCCTTAGCAAAGAAAACAGTCACAGGCAAATATNTCATGTAGCACATAGCGCCACCTTCTGACAACACTGCACAGCATAGTTTATTTAGAAAAAAAGCCTCAGTTGCATTGGATTTCTTGCAACATAATCACGCAGAAACCAGCAAAGTGTTCAGTCGTCGGTGTGTCCTGAGTTCAGCTCTGATTGTTGGTCCCGTGACTCTGACCGAGCCGCTGGACATTAGTTGGGAGGAAGACGCCGAGCATCAGCTGCTTCCTCGGCGTTGTGTGTCAGTGTGTTTGTGTGCGTCCGGCTCACATGTAAGTGTGTTGCAGCCAGCGACACGTTGACCATGTCTTACACGCCTCCCTGCACCTCGCTGACAGCACTTTACTCTCCATCCCCGTCCCTCTTTTCTCTCCATGTCTACCCCCCCACCGCCCCGCTGCCTCTCCATCCATCTCCGTCTTGCACTTGCCTTGTCTCTCGCTCTTTCTTTCTGGCCTCGGGAGATAACTCTGACACCTCTGGGATGGATGCACACTCCTCCTCCACACACACATACAATAGCCCTCCATTTGTGGCCCAGTATATACGCTGATAAGCAGCCCAGGTCCTCCCTGGCTGCCTCTCGTACACAAGGTAGAATAAGCTTCGTGTGAGTGCTGAACGCCTGAGGAGCCCTATCTCCCACCTCCATAGTCTGAGGCCTGTTGTATAGCAGGGGAATAATGGGCTATAACTCACCGCTAAGCTATACTGGATTACAGTCAGGTGATGGCAATTTGTGCAGGGGCTGCCGTCTCGCTGTGGTGGGATGTGTGTGGAAATGTTGGCATGTGTTTCAGTGGGAGCACAAACGGATGCGAGAGGTGGTGAAAATGCAGCTTTAAATGGAATCAGTGCATGTTTTACTGCAGCTGAAACTGGGGTAGCTGACATATAATCAAGTTTAAGGTTGATATGG
>NW_007577896.1:590268-604195 GCF_000690725.1 Stegastes partitus
TGTGAGGAGGGAGGATGGTGGGATAAAGCTACCACAGGACCTTCAGCCAGGAGATTAGGGTTTGTTTCTTTAGACTTAAGTTTCGCTTCCCCTTGTTTACCTCTGCATTTCACTTGCTGTTTGGTTGATTTGCTTTAGGAAAATACAAGCGTTTGGGTTAAAATACGACACTTTTACAACATTTATGGAGCTTCTCTTCCATTTTTTTGGTTGCCAGAGGAACAAGCCCCACCCCATCTAGCATATGATTGGTTGTCCATTGACTAGAAACATATTTTCAAAATAAAACATTGTTAAATCTCTCAAAATGTACTTTAATCTGCAGTTTAGTTGCAAAGGAGAATCATTTAAGGGTTGGTAGATCTGTGTCACATCTAAAAGCTGTTTCTTAACCAACCACAATCTGTCCAAAAATGCAAAATGCAAGCATCTCGTTGAACCTAATCCGAGTCCATCATCGCTGTTTAATGTTCAACAATGAAGTGCAACAGGTTCTCTTGTTGTGGGGCTCGTGTTTCCACATCTGTGAGGTTCTGCAAGGGTCAGAGTTTTGTATATTTCATCATCAGGTTAAGGTGCTGTGCAGATGTTCATTGCAGTTTTTTTGCGATGTGACAACGACACCAACTGTACACACACTGGAATATACAGGAGCTGATCCTCTGCTCAAGCATGCAGCTGTTAGCGTCTGCAGGGGAGAGCAGTCAGGCCCCGAGCTGCAAAATCAGACGTACGCATTCAGCTTTAATCCCAAACACTGACCTTGTGGGGCAATTTGGATTTCTGCAAGTGCTCAAACCTATTTAAAATAATCTAGTTAGCTTGTGCATTGATGTTCGGTTTTGTGAGAGATGTGAGTAAAAAACTCTTACTCGCTCTGCAAGAGTCAGCTGGAGTTCAGAGTGGCTCAGACCCGGAGCGGTATCCCAGAGGCAGCAGCTCCAGGGAGAGCAGCACGGAATAAAAAAGCACAAAGTGTCGGACTTGTACTTTTACCGACTCACAAGCTACGGCAATGTCACGTTAAATGATAAAAGCTCGTGGCATTTCAAGTGTTCGGCGGCTGTACCAGGCCTGATTAAAAGCGCTTTAATCACACACAGCTTCTGGCTTTATCAGATCAGGCATATTTAAATCCCATCATTCATTTATTTGCCCCCTAAAAAAAATCCATTCAGTTTCATATTCATCAATCTTACTTTCACTTTTCATTATTTTTTTATTTAAATTCCTGCCCCCCTCGTGCACTTTAAAATCATTATGTGTCCTTTTAAAGTTATGTCATCTTTAAATTCATTCTCTCCCCTTTTAGAGATACGTGAGTCTCCATTTGTTCAGGCACCGTCGCTCGGCCTAAATTAGCGCTTACGGCTTTACGGCGGCTATTTTAGTTATCTTCTCCTGCTGCTTTCAGCTCTGCCTCCCCAGGGCCTGAGTGCCATTTTCAGCCCTCTCAGATGGAGCAAAGATGTGATATAAATACAGATGATGTACGAGGAAGGGAAGAATATGGATGTTTACCGGAAAGCCCCGATCTGTGAGCTATCGGTTTACAGATACGAACCTCCAGCTCGACAGACAAACAGGCAGCGGTGAAAAATGAAACGTAACAGCAGCAGCTGGAGTGTGATAGATTCCTACGGTTTGTCTTTAACCTATGCGGCGATTAATCACGATAAACAAGCTGCGAAATGGAAAATTCATCAAAACACAAACTTTATTTTGAAACGCAGAGTTTTGGAACTGAGATTACAGAGGTGGTTTTTGAAGTTTTTAAATTTGCAAGACCTTCCCGGGCATTTTTTAATATTTCATCGGAGCCCTACTCGTGAGCGAGTGAAAATAAACCAACACTATCCTGCTAATATTTGAAAAAAAATCCAGTGTAGCTTAGCTTAAACCAATATATTTATGAAATCATCTTTTTTGCACAGCCACCAATGTGCAAAAGAAGAAGAATTTGCAAATTTCTACAATTACAGCCAAACCCAACGCTGGAATTAGAATACAAATGCATTTTATATGACACCGTTAACTTTTAAAAACCTTGGAAATGAAACTTGGTGAAAGAAAACGATAAATCCTTGAAACAGAGGTATATTCTGCACATATAAAAGTGCGGCGTTAAGAGAACTGTAGCCGTCATTTGCAACTATTCGATTCCGTTTTTTTATTAAACCCGCGAGGGAAAGTTAAAATATAAATGTGCGGTGTTTAAAAAATAAAAAGACACTTCTTTGCTCTTCCAAAAAAAAGAGTCTGACGAGTCTCCCTCAAGCAAAAAGGAGCAAATATATCGCCCTTCCATTTCTGCTGACCTCCACTTCCCCTCTAATAAATAGTGCAGAATCCCTCTGAACAGCATTATTAACATTCATAATAAATATTTGGTTAAACGCATTACAGTCTCCCAACTCCACACTTTCCTCCTCCTTTCTCATCTCCCCTGGCCAGACCATAATACGAGAGCATCGCTATGGCGACCACCAATCCAGCCCAGACTTAATTGGCGCTCCTTAATGAAGTTTTCTGACAAGAGCGGAGAAGATTGATGACGGGAGGGAAACGGAGCGATGGGGGCGACGAGGGAGAAGCCGGGCGGGTCAGATGTTTGACGAGAGTTTATGGGTCGCTCCGGCGAGATATTGGCTTTTGGCGAGTGTGTGTGAGTGCTCAGACAGCTATGTTTGTGAGGACCAGATTGGGTTCAGACCATAGGAGTGAGGACATTTTGGCAGGAGCCGCCGGGGTTATCAATGAATGTTTGTGTGAGCGAGGGATGAAAAGCAGGAGAGAAAAGAGGATATTCTCGTTTCTAAGAATAGATCCTGGAGACCGAAGCAGCTGTGACTCGACGCTGTGTGTGTGTGTGTGTGTGTGTGTGTGTGTGTGTGTTGCGTGGAAAGTGTTGTGCGCGTGCTTTGACTGTAGGCATTCTGCAGATCGCTCAGTGTTTAATCCACCGCTTCGCCGCCCTCGTCATTCCCAAGTGGCAACATCCACTATCTGCCAGATCCCCAAGGGAAGAGGGTGGAGAAAATGAGACCGGAAAAAAAAAAAAAAGGAAGAGAGAGAGAAAGATAAAAATATATATATATATATATGTATGCAAAGGAGAGGAGAAAACAGACGAACAGAGAAGATTATGTGCGTGGAGATGTTGTAAGTAGAGGAGAGGGGATGAAAGCGATAAAAAGAGGTGGCAAACGAGATAATCGCTGATACATGAAGAACAAGAGAGTTGAGAGAAAACAGGACGGATTTGGTTGGAGGAGAAGCAGGAGGAAGAGGAATGGAGAGAGACACAAGGACAGGGAGGGAGATGGAGCGATAGAATTGGTCTCTCCTCAGTTCACTGGATTCCTTTCATGTTTCCAACTCATCATCTCCGCAAAGGGAATCAAAGATGAAATGAATAGCGTGATCCAGGGAGAGCGTGGGCGGACTGGAGGATGGTTGTGTGTGCATGTGGGTGTGTGTGTGTGTGTGTGCTCGTGTGTCGGTGCTGTACGGTGTCTTTGTGTGGTGAAGTTGCGCTTTATCGTACCTACTTCTGTGCTCTCGGTTGTGTGCTGCAGGTACGTTCGTGTGTGCTGAAGAAAGCGGAGATTATGCAGCACGAAGTGCTTTATTTTCCACTAGACGTGACTTTGTTTTGTTGCACAGAAGATACAAGGCGGAGCACGAGACCTGGGTTTGAGTCCAGCTTCCCATTTTTCAGGGTTTACTCCAATTTCACAGTAAATTCTGCTGACACTCCCACTCCAGTGCTCCCTTTATCTCTCCCCCTGTCTACAGCCCCTTTTAGACTCCTTCCATTAATCTGACAGCATCTGAACCTGCTGGCTGCATGTCTGAATGAGCAGCCTGCTAACTTTTCCAGTGAAGTCACAGCAGTAGCCGTACTAGGTCACCCTGAGTAACATTTCCACCTTTACGACACAAGCCTGATTGCATCAGATAGGCACGCACAAGCGGTGCTGTGTTGTGTTGAGCAATTTAGGGAAGGTTTTTTTCTCTACATTTTCGTATATACAGGGAGTAAAAATGGCAGATTTTGTGCTGTTATCACTCAGCTTGCTTTACGATTTCAGTGGAGGAACTGACTGATATCAACCAGAGCCAAAGTATGATCCTCTGTTAGCATGAATACAGCAATAATAAATAACAACTGACTAATTTAGAATGCAAATTGAACACAATGGACACCTGTCCTATGCTGATATTGCTGTGTCAGACTATGCACGGATAAAACACACCATTAGAAGAATAAGTGTGTATGCCACTGGGCGTATCATAACTGAGCTGAGCTTCATATAACATATCAGGTCAGAGGTCATTAATCCTCAATAAAGACCTTGTCATGGTGTCCCTTTACTATTTTAATCCCCCACAATGCTCCCTGCTTGCCAACATGGAACTGCACTCTGACTGCTACAGTATCAAACAGTAAGAGGCTCCACCTGGTGGTGCATCAAGGTACTACAGCTAATCTACAATGCTTAAAGTAAAGTGTATTATTGAGGGAAATCGTATTGGCAGATACTCAGTGTCAAATGAGTGGCTGGTTTCTGCTATTTTCAGATGTTGTGATCTCAGGACCATTTGAACCACTAGTCTGACATCATACAATGGTTGTAAACCATACATCTATACATTATATTACACATTATTTTGGCTGTTGCCATCTTGAAGCCATAAGTAACAAGTGATGAGTGGATGATTGACAGCTTTAAGATGCTATATGCGTTAGCATACGGTACACCCTGTCAATCACAGCCATCCTAAAACAATTTTATCATCTATTTTCCTCTTAATAGAGCTGTAATTTACGAAATAAACATCATGCTGTATCGAAGAAGATTGAAACTAGTGACTGAGACCATAAACTCAGGAGGAAAATGTTTACTGAGGTAACAAATCGATAACTTTTTCATGGACTTGTATGCAATGTCGCTTCCTTTTGCAGCCAGAACAGTTGCCCCCTGCTGGCTTTTAGAAAGAATGCAGGTTTAAGGTCTTAGAGACAACATCCAGCTTTAATACAAACTCTATGTTCGACATTATTTTAGCAAAGCTTCAGCCTTGTCAGAGGAGTCACAAAGCCGAGGATAAGTATGAATAGAAGTGAGGCAGTAAATATGCCACAAACACAAAAACACTGTTCAATACTGTAAACTACGAATAGTGGTAAAGTGGTTGGCTGCATACAGTATTTCTATATCCTGCTTCCCACATTGCTGCCCACATTTCATTGCTGTGTTTATATGTTGGGGTCAGGGTGAACGTGACATCGCCTTGAGGCTCAGGGAGGAAGTGTCCCTGTGTTTGTCATTGACTTTACACCGATTTTTGCTGTCAAGTGGCTAAAACTACTGGATTTTCTCTGGAAAAAGGAAACCATGTGGCAGAACATGCAATCTACTAATTCAAAAAAAGCTGTTAATGTTAAATTCCTCTTTAACCTCCATTCTGTCCATACAGTCAGCTCGCAGTGAATCTTGCCTCCGTTTGGCCTTCAGAATCGGCTTTTATTTCAGTGCAGCTATAGTGGACCGACCACGGCGTCTTTACTGGCCCGAAGAATGTCATAAATACCGTCAACACTGTTGATCCGTTCAGAAAACAGGTGTAGTCTTTATTTATTGATTCTGCCCACCTAAGTTTTATAGTGTACAAACATAGTCAGAGCTGTGAATCTCACAGAAAGCTGAGCTCCTGGATTTACCATCATAGACGTTAGTTGGGAAATTAGTAGCAGCAGATTGATGAGATTTGAATGGCTGCCTGTGGAGATTATGCTTCACTAAGCACAGTGGAGGAAAATAAATAGACTTTGAGGGTAAAAAAAAAAAAAAAGGCAGCTTCCTGAGATAGATGGAGTAGTCTGGGTTACCAAGAGAACATGGTTCTGGTGAAATATTGAGAACTCCGGTTAATCCCGTCTTTTGCTTCAGGTCATCAGTGACTTTTTCAATATTTAGTCAAACCAGTTTTGAATCCGTAACCCAAATTCACTAATTTGAATGACACCGTCTATCCTCAACCCACTTAATTCACATCAGTAAAGAGTCCAACCATTGTCTTCTCCGAAAGCTTAACCAACTCTGTCAGTCAGATAGTTTGCAATCTGGGAGGCCGATCGCTTCGCATTAAAGCCGACCGCTAGAAATCTGGGTGTCTTATTTGATTCTGGCCTTTGTTTTGATGACCGAATCAAGGATCCTGTTTCTTTCACGTTAAGTTAATTTCAAGAACTTGATCCTTCTTGTCTTTTGAGGATCTGCGCGGGGTTCTCCAAGCTGTTATTTTTTTTTCCAATCCCGGGCTCTGTGCCGGTATTACTCACTTCATCGCCTTCAATTGGGTCGAGATGCTGCTGCTGGGAGCATCACAGATTGGAAAAAAACAAACCCATATAACTCCCACGGTAGCCTCCCTGCACTGGCTACTTGTCCATTTTTGATTTGACTGTAGACTTTTAAGGCCTCACATCACCAACACCCTGCTGATATTAAGGATCTACTGACCTCTCATTATCCAGAGTGCCATCCCAGACCAGCAGACAGCGTTTTCTGGTTGTGCAGAGCCTCATTTGTGACTCTTTTGCAGTTCGGCCCCCAAACTCTGGAGCCTGCTGAGATAAGATTTGATAAAAACATCCTTTTTTAGAAAAGCTTTAATACCTGTGTGAATTTTTCCTTCTTTTTTTTTTTGACTATTCTTTCTTATTGTAAGGAAATAAAGAACGCTGATTATTATTAGTGTTTTTAGTCGCATCAATAAGAGCATTAAAGTGATGGTGGTGAGGATGTTGTTAAGCCAACAAATACAGTATAATGATATTGATCATCTGAAGTTGTGCTACGTATGAACATTCCTTCATAATGTTAATTTATTCCACACTGTATTTTCCACTGCAATTTCTGGTAGAAAATCATTATTCGGTGCCTATTCAGTGGATACCCGAGAAGATAGCAAACATTTCATCTGTCAATAGTTAATTAAACCGCCTGTGTGTTATATTGGAGATAGGGGGGGGTTTCTATATATTATTTTTCTCCTTGTTCACGGAGAAGCAGGATAGAAAAATACATTGACGTGTTTGCATTTGCTCAGGAATCAATAATCCGTCTTTGACACACATGTGATATTTAAAACCGCTTCCAAGCAACCAAAAGCCCTCTGGTTTGTTTACTCGGCCCCTTCGTCAGCTTTATTAAGGCGGCGGCAGAGAGAAAGAGATGCAGGGAGGCACACTCACTGGTTTTTTTTCCTGCTCTTCTTTTCTGCCTCCTGTCACATCTGTCTCATCGCTCTCCTCTCCTCACCTCTTACTCCCTACATCATCTTCTTTTCATCAGTCTCCATCTGTCAGTTTAACCTGGATGGCTGTTCGACGCGCGCACACACTCGCTGCTACACCTGCGATAAAAAGCATCCACACTCACCTCTGCACGCGCGCACACACCTGCTCGCCGTCTTCCTCGTACCGTTTGGCACGAACGCACACTTTTTCATTTTAAAAAATCTTGGCTTCAGGGACGCCGCCGTCTCTTCCTTTATATTGTCCGCTGTCTCACCCTCTCTGTCTCCGTTCATCCGTCTCCACCTGGCAGAGCAGATTATATATCTGCTCTTGTCAGAGCCGGAGATGTCTTCACTCGGGTTATAAGTTTCATTTCCTGTCCATCCATCCATCCACCCGTCCGTCCATTCACGCCTCCATCCATCCATTTTCTCGAGGCCTTTATCGGTCCATCTCCGCACGCAGACAAGAATGAGCTATAACGCCGGCTTATCTCCTCATTTCACACTCTGATCTGTCTATTTTACCTGCCTCGTTTTTTTTCTCCACACTAATGTCATGCACATGTCTGTCTGCCAGATGGATTCTGAGATAAACACGGAGACATGTGGTTGTGAAGTTACATCTGAACAGACAAAACCTCAGCAGCGGTCCTCTGAAACATATAAAAATGCTTCTTAAATGTGCCTGAAACAGAAGAAGTGCATTATTCTCACAGTTCTCCTGGTTCAATTAAAAAAAACAGCATTGATTTATTAAGAAAAGATTTTCATAGTTCCCATCTCAAATTTCCAGCAGTTGATTGATTGCTTGTTTGTCGTCTGGCCTTCGTATCATTAAAGGGGCTTTGTAATATTTCAGATATTGTAAACAGCATTGACCTCTGTCAGGCTTTATGCCCGTTCGCTGCTCAGATCTTTTTATTTTTTTGTGCATCACTAACGAGGCTTGTTAGCTTGTTGTGCTTCTTTTTCATCTGCAGTAACCGGTTTTCTGCTTTTTCCTCGCCTGCTTCTATACTGAGCAAAACGTTGGAGGCTATTATGAATTTCACTCCTCTGCCGTTTCTCACTATAAGAAACTCTGACACGTTAACAGGCGAGGCTGCTCAAAAGGTTTTCATCGTTAGCGAATCTCATCAAGAGATCGACGGCAACAACCTTGGTGTTGGAAATACCTCCCGTTTGTCACGTTCACCTGCTGCTTCCTACCAACGACAGAAACCTGCAAAATCGAGTCTTGGTGAATTTTTTTTAACAGTTTTGCTAAAACAGGTGGGCATGGTAATTTTTAGCAACTGTTTAGTGAAACAGGAGCAATTTCTCAACCCGTTTTCATTCCCACGGCGTCAAATACTGCTGTTGTGTCAATGCCGCCGCCACCTGAGAGGTTGGTGTTGGTTCCGCCCACGGCTGCATTCGCCGGTGATAGACGTGTGGGAGTTTATCCAGCGCTAAACAGCTTCACATCTCAGGTTTAATGTAATGTGTTGGAACATATTTTTCACTTAGTTTCAGCTTTTTTTCATGACTTTAGATCAGTTTTTGTTTGGTTGCGTTTCACCCAAGAAAATAATCCTTTCCTGCATTAAAATGGACTAAATCTATCTCCACTCCATTGCGTCCTTCCTGCTGCAGCTCTAGCACACCAGCTCACCTGTAACGCCGCCCAGACACTGTGAAGCTACTCTTCACTGCACAAGGGCAGGTTGTAATGTTGAAATATTTCAAGTTCAAACCAGAAGCAGATTGTAAAGGAAAATAATGATGCCAAAAGTTCTAAAGGAAATTGGATTCCTTTGGTTTGTCGGTTTCAAGGTGGAATAGCTAAACAGTGCCGGCTGCTTATTTCACTCAATAAACATCTTCTAGTATTAAAAAAAAAACACTACATGGATGTTAACAAGGTGAAAAACTTGATTTGCAGTGAAGGGGGTCTTTCAATGTAGCCAACAAAACTCATTGATTAGGTTTAGACACTAAAACGACTTAGTTAAGTGTTAAAAAAAAGGTTAAAATCAACCCTTTTACAACATTAATCTCATGTTGTGATGCAAACTTCTTATCTAAAAACCAGCAACAGCAACTGTTTCTTAGGTTTACAGATTCCTATAGGTCTTCAGGACCACCCTGCAGGTTAAAAAAATTCTGCTCCAGGGTGCACAGGGACTTCAAATTAGACGCAAATTGATCTTGATAGAGATGTGAGGAGTTGGGAAGCGAGTCGGCAGATTAATATACATTTGGTGTAGTGGTGAGGCTGCTTCATGGCCACGATCAAACCGGAGAAGCCCACCGAGATCTGAGGGCATGGATTAATTATCATCGATCGAGATAAGAAGTTGGGCAAAGATTTATAGGATTTCAATCGCTTCTGCTCCTGTTGGCGTGGATTGATGTCGCCAAAATACAGTCAGACCGTGTCAAACTTTCCATAGTAAAACTAAACTAAAACTCAAGGAAAGTGTTTAGAAGTTGCTGGACCAAGAGGTGGATACAGTCTTGAATTGAGATGCAAATAAAGGACTCCCCGTGTTTAATTGTGATGAAGAGTCATGTCACAGCGGAGCTCCGTGGTGCAGAAAATAAGCTGCATCATGATAACAAAGGGAAGAAAAACACAGAATATCACCAGACTTCCCTTTGAAGTTCCATTTATAGTTGGAAAACAGCCTCGGCCTGCCCTCCTCTGCAGTGTGGAAGATTTCCCAATTACACAGAGCAAAGGACAGCGCCAGACTCCTCAGTTATGCCTTCATTTGTTCGTGCCAGTTACGTAATAAATTTATACGAAAGACCTTTGTGATGTTTGAAAGCTAAATTCTCGTAACTTCTGTCGGTTCGAGCCGCACGCTGAGTTTAGGTCGAGGAGTTTGAAACGATTCCTGAGTTTATCTCGACATTTTCTTCAAGTAATTCTCAGACTGGAAGATTATTGTGCAGTCGCAGGAATCCAACCCCTGGCAGGCTGTGAGATTTACTCAAGCTAGCGCCAGCTGTATCAATATATTACATAAAACAGTGGTGCTGTTTAAAACTTTGTCACCCCCACATGAATTTTAATGAGAACCGATTCAATGCTTCTTCTTTTTTTTTTTTTTTCTTTACTCTTCACTAACTTTCACTGAGAACTTTGACATGTGCAAACTGTTTAGCATTAAGCAGCCGAGCGCAAGCGGCAAGAACTGTATTTGGGTCGTGATAGATTTCCATTTCGTCGCTTTAGTCTTTTTTATTCCAGCAGATTGGATTTGAACTGGAGGTGAATGTCTTGAGGTTCGGGTTCATCTCTGTTTGAAGGTGTTAACATGCAGAATGGGAACATGGTGCAGACTTTATGAAGAAATTCCTCCAGTTCTGAATAAGTCCAGAAGAACTGGGTGTGAGGTGACGCTGTTGTTTACGGGGACGGCCCCTTGATTGGCTCTTTCAGGCTTTCTTTTTTGATGCCGTTGTAGGATCCTTTAGCTTCAGTCACAACATTAACTCTGACTGAACCAAAACCACAGCAGCAGTAGTTACTGGACATACTGTCAGTTCTATGAGCATGTGAGACATAGAACAGGGGTGTCCAATCCTGGTCCTCGAGAACCATTGTCCTGCATGTTTTAGATGTGTCCCTCTTCCAACACACCTGATTCAAATGATCATTATCAGGCTTCTGCAGAGCTTGATGATGAGCTGATCATTTGAATGAGGTGTGTTGGAAGAGGGACACATCTAAAACATGCAGGACTGTGGCCCTCCAGGACCAGGATTGGACACCCCTGACGTAGAACAAAGGGGTTTGTGGTATTAGAGAAGGCTGCTATCCAACATGGACATTAAGAAAACCTGCATTTCTTGTCTTCTCTAGGTTAAACCATTCAGCAGCAGTTTTTCAGAGCCACTCAGACATCTTTAGAGCAGATACTATTGACTGCATGAACCTATTTCGTGATCCAGAACGGCCCTGAAAGAGGTTCTACAGGGGTAGTCTCTGCAGGTTTGTAAGTTCCTGCAATGGAAATAAGCCTTATGGCTACATTAACATGACCAGGGTATGATTTATTTTGTGTAGCATCCTGTTTTAGTGTGTGTGCATCATATCCTGAAACCGGATCCCAGTTTTGAGAAACCAGATTCTACTGCTCCAAAACAAACTGGAATGCATGTACGCATCTTTTTCCAGTTTCTTCGTCTAACTGTTGTAGGCGGTATTGTTTCTTCTGCTCTCATGAAAGGATGTCCTACTCAGACGGATGGTTGTATCTCCTCTCGCTGCTCCCTCCTCCAGCAGTGACAGTGACAACCTGACGCCGCTTTAATATTTCCTGTCAGTCTTGTCTATCACTGCTGGCAATAAGGTGGACGGTCCAAATCTGCAACGTGATGCTGTTATTTCATCGTGGGGAGCCTAAGAGTTGCAGGAATGTCTGATTAAAATGCTGGTTTGTAAGCATCCCAGTCATCAGTGACCATTTATCTGTATCCTGGCACATGAATAACCACATTTCTATGGTTTCTGGATCCTGAATAGAGTCAAAACTGAGATAACCATCAGAATACTGGTGCACATGTAAAAACAAAAGCAGATTCTGTTCCTGAACCATGGAACTGTGATGGTACCTGACTGCAATCGAACAAAGACGCATGAGTCAGTTATGGATATTTCCCAGATGAGTTTGTGCGAGACGAGTAAAAGAATCCTGTTTGCAGACCTTGTTTTATCAAGCTGAAAAATATACTTCTACAAATCACGTCATCATCTATCAAGCTTCAGGACCTTCTGTTTTGTGATTACTAACCATCAAACCAACTTTTTTTATAG
Source organism: Stegastes partitus (assembly GCF_000690725.1). Classification (NCBI taxonomy): domain Eukaryota; kingdom Metazoa; phylum Chordata; class Actinopteri; family Pomacentridae; genus Stegastes; species Stegastes partitus. The sequence continues at coordinate 602,387 of NW_007577896.1, forward strand.
TGAAACCTTTTATTTTGGTGGGTTTCCCAGAATGGATCCTTGTCTGAATTGTTGTAAATGCCCTTTTCCTGGTCGGACCTTTTACCCCGACGATCGTATTTCTCATCTAGATAACGAGTGTTAAACAGCGAGTCCTCTAAATTATACCACAAAATACATTGATTTTAATTACAGGTGGGTGTTTTGCGCTTTACCTCTATAATTATTTCAAATCCAATTTACTGTTTTAGATTCAAAGCAAAAGCAAAAAAAAATTCCGTCACCGTCCTCAAAGGCTGCGCTGTAGCGTCTCACTTCCTGTTCCATCCTGTCTCTTGTTCCTGTATTTTTTGAGAAAGACAGAGAATCTTTCAGACTGTATACAAAGTCTTACATAATCCCCTAAAGAGTGTTTTTTTTTTATTGTGATTATGTGCATTTTGGTGTCAGTCTTGCACCTGTAATCCCAGAGAACAACACTCTCCTGGGCGCCTTTGTGATATCTCAGAGCGCCGTACACGATAAATTATAAACGCGCTTGTGTTTCTCCAACAACTCAATTCGTGTCGTGTCATATACAATATGTGGCCCGCCTCCCGGGAGACTTCTAAACATTTCATTCTGGGAAAAGGGAAAATGTATTTATCTACAAGGCTCTTTGCTTTTGAAGCTACCTCTGCACCTAAATCCAGTAATTACGGGATTACCATACCATGAGGGATTACTGATTTCAGCATGGGGTAGTTTTAAATACTTCACACATGAGTTCTAATAGCAGCGGCGGCGCATTATGAATGTAACAGAAAAGGCGGTTAACTTCCGCTCGGCCTCCCTCGTACAGCACTGAGCCATACGTCGTTGTGTGTTTGACTACTACTAATACCACCGAGGCTTTTCTCTGGCAGAACCGCGATTTCTTTACAAGAGGGCAACGCAGACGAAGGAGACAGACGCCACAGCGCTATTACCTTTTGTAACCCTCTCATCACATGAGGAAGGTTAACGTCACTTAAACGTGGCTAAATGGATAAAATCATTATAACGTTTGCCGATTAGCTTCTCTCGGGGTTGGTTAAGTTCACGCCGGCGCCGTAATACGACAGCTGTTTCTAATTAATTATGAAAAGGCCATAAATGGTTTAGGGTGATCGTTTAACCTGAATGTAAAGATCACATCACAGGTTGCAAGACTCCAAACAAAGACGAATGAGAAAGGTGGAAAGTGTGTCAGGATAAAAAAACATGATGACTTTAACACATTTTCTATCTATATATTTATGCTGAAACAGCATCACAGTGAAAACCTTGAATCTCAGGAAAGATAATAGAATATTAAAACATGTTGCTTACTCACGTCTTATGAAATAAAACTGTTTAAGTATGATTGCAATGTCACTGGAAGGCATGAGATGATGTGAAAAGGAGCGGTTCTACCATTCTTTATAAACAGGAGCAGTAATTTAGTGCACATTTAAATCCACCACTTTCACTATTTTGGCACGAATTAAGTCGCTCATTATAACTGGGGGCTGCAGGGTGACGCAGTTGGTTAGCACTGTTGCCTCGCAGCAAGAAGGTTGCCGGTTCGCACCGGAATCTTTCTGCGTGGAGTCTCCATGTTCTCCCCGTGCAGCGTGGGTTCTCTCCAGGTTCTCCGGCTTCCTCCCACAGGGTCCAAAAACATGTTGAGGTTAATTGGTGATTCTAAATTGTCTGTAGGTGTGAATGTGAGTGTGCTTGGTTGTCTGTCTCTAAGTGTAGCCCTGTGATAGACTGGTGACCTGTCCAGGTGAACTTGCCTTCACCCTGAGCTACAGAGGTGTGGTGGGT
>NW_007577896.1:605077-611609 GCF_000690725.1 Stegastes partitus
AGTCACTTGTGAACGGCTGATCTTTATCAGCTTGCAGAAGTTAGTCGGAGCAGAACTTTAGTGCACATTTTACTCTTTTTATAGAAACTCAACATGTAACTGGTGTTGTTGTTCTGATTTGTACAGTAACGTGACTTTAACACTGTTAACACAATAGTTTTAAGATCCTTTTATTGGTTTGTAAGGCTGTTCAAGTTCAACAAGTTTTCTATCACAACCCGTCGCATTTTGAATTCTTTAAACAGGCCGGCATGAGTACTGTGATACATTTTGCCAGGTTTGCTCTCTTGGTCTCGGTCTTGTACAGACTTGTAAACAGAACACAGCCATAATTTACTTTGTGCATCTACTTTGGACAATCCATTGTCATTCAGGGAGAGCACTTGTCTTAAAAGTGCTGATAAAACGGGGAAGTATTTTAGCAGCAGGGTGTTGCAGAACTTTTCTCGTTTTGGTTTATAGCGTAACTCTGGAAGCAGACGAACACAAATTTTAGTTCGGCAGCTTCCAACTCCCAATTTACTGCTGCTCCGAGAGTCAGCCGGCGAAGGCGTCTTTAACAAATCATGGGAGTAATGTTAAATATTTAGCCCGAAAGCTGATAAAATCTGCCTGCAACAGTCGCGGCAAAAATTCATAGATGCCAGCGAGGAATGAAAAGCTGCTGTTTTTTTAATATCCCGCCCACCCACTGCCAGCGTTTTCACAGCAAAGTGCGTGCAGCGTGTGTTCTCTGTGGGGGCCGAGAGCTCTGACAGGTGTAGCCGCAGTAAATAACGGGGACGGGGTGGAATCAATTGTCCACTTCTTTTATTTTTTTTCCAGGGTCACAGAAAACATACGATAAATTGCCTCTATTTCGAGAGTTAGCCTATTTGCGAGCACAGCTTAGTGGGCGTTTAAAGCAGGAAATATGAGAGCTTTCATGACAAAAGGATGCATCGCTTTTGTGTTTTATCAAGAGGAAACAGAAGGATTTGTAAAAAATCCCATTTATTTACATCATTGTGGATTATTACCTGTTTCTACTCAACACGCTACAGTAGATAGGGCCTCTAAATCCGTCCTCCTCCTCCACTATCTTGATTTTTCTCCCTTTTGTGTCTGTTTCGTTGCTTCCTCTCCGACTCCTCGGCTCTCCGAGGCCCAGAACTGGGCTCAGCTGAGCGCTGTCACGCACTGTCACTCCTTTATTTCATCACTCCATCATTCTTTTTGCCCCTCTGCAGATCTGGGTATTCATCTGTCCATCCATTTGTCTGCTCCCTTTAGCCTGACAAGTGGAAATGATGAGGAGAGACAGCGAGGAGACGAGAAAAAAACGAGAGTGGCGATCAGAGGGAAGGAGGGGAAGATACTTGGGGAAATGACTGAAAGGGAATTAAGATGGAGAGAGAGGACAGAGTACAGGAAGGTGATAAAAGAGGCAGAGACGGAGCTCGGATGGAGGACGGAGGAGATGGAGCTGTTAGAAAAAGGTGCATCCAGACGCGAAAGGAATAGAAGAAAGTCTGCAAACGATCAAAGTTAGACTAAAAATGTTTAGACTTTACATTTATCAGCCACAACGTTAAAGCACATAAGATTTTTTTAGCTGAAAATAAGTGACAGTTAAACAATTAAATCGATGGAAAGATATATTTAGTATTTGTTGTTATTTTGTAGATTTTCTCTGCATTGGTGAAACACAGAAAAAAGTATTTATTTACATATTTACCCTGAAAAAAACAGACTGTAAATAATCTCCACAACGAAAATCTGCATTTTATTTATGTTTATCTCTAAAATCACAATTTTTACAATAATGAAAAATTATTATTTTACAGATAGTTGCCATTATTTGAACAAAAAATATCAAGGTTTGAAATATGGTAAATTATTTTTAAATTGTTGTTTTCCAGATTTTTCTTATTTTATTAAATTACAGATAATATAGTGAAATCACAGAAAAAAAAATATTAATTTACATGTTGATTAAAAAATAATAATATTTAAAACTGCGCCAGAGCTGTAGAAAAAAAATAAATAAATTAAATTAAATGAAAAATCTCTATTTTTATCAACAGTAATTTATTCTTTTATAGTGTGTGGACACAGAAGTACACTGTTTTACTGTATTCAAATTGACAAAACATACAATTATCTACTGATAAATGCCTTTTTTAAAATATATTTTTGTTTATTTATGTGCGTTTTTGTTGTTGTTGTTGTTTTAAATACATCACAAACAGAAAATATTTCCTCCACATGTTAATGAGAAAGTAGTTCAGCTGTATAATAATTTAATTTTTAGAATAAAATGCATTTTTTTAAAATACTGTGATGCGTTTTAAATGCCGCCACATTAAAAGCGTTTGTCTTTTATTGTGTAAATTGGCCCTTGTGCCGCTACAACAGCTTGGACTCGCTGGTGCATCAACTCCGAACCTCTGGGGTTGTCTATCGGTGTCTGGCTCCCAAATGTTGGCCACGGATCCTTTAGGTGGTTCGGACGGCGCCTCGGTGGACCAGGCCGGTTCCGGTAGATTCAGATTGAGATCCGGGGAGTTTGGAGGTTGGATCTGCGGCTTGAGTTCTTTGTTCTTGAGCCATTTCTGAGCAGCAGCGGGAAGTTCACACCAAAGTAATGAACCAAAGGTTTCCCAGCAACACTGCAGCGAGCTTAGCGATGCTGTTCACGTCACCGGTCAGAGTTTTCATGTTGCAGCTGTGGATGTATTATTCAGGGCCGTTCTCAGAAACCACAAATACAACAGCACTGTTAATTTGTTGAAATGCCACAGATGATGTATGTTTGGGTTTACCTGGAAGGACCGCGTGTGCAGCGCTGCCGCAATTACAGCTGTCAGAAGGACTGTGAGTCTGTTATTGCTTTGCAAACCTATTAGCACGTGTTCAAGCTGAGAACAGCCCACGTTAAAAAAAATCAAGCCGGTCCTCTGAGTTTGGCTGTTTTGTGCTTCAGGGTCCAGTAAGATGATGGAACGTGACCCACAGGTCAAGCTTTGGCAATTTATTCATGAGTTTAGATGCTTAGAACCAAACTACACTTGACATTTTTTCAAACATTTGTGAGAAGTTATTACAGATTCTACCTTCACTGTGACACTCACGAGGCAAACAGAAGCTCTCGTCCTCAGTGAGCAGATAAATCCACCTGAACGAGTTTCACTGTCCGAAATTTATTCATCTGTTGTTTACTTTCAGTTTTTACTCATTGTTTAGTTACTTTTGAGCAGAAAATACATGTTTAGTTTTAGGAAAGCAGCACAGTTTGGGTCAAAATACAACATTTTGTTGGAAGTTTCTCCTCCAGGTTGTGGGTTGCCATAGTGACGAGTTGGCTGGATCTAAAATCTGATTGGTTGGCTGAAAATAAGCAACAGCTACACAATATTTTTTTTTTTTTTTTGTTTGTTTTTTTTTACTATAATTTCCTATTTATTTATTTTTTTAAAAATCATTTACTCCTGTTTTGTTAAATTACAGATAACAACCCGCACAGACAAAAGCATTAATTAAATTTTAACCATAAAAAAGCAGAATATAATAGAAATGTTCATTTGTTCATTGGCAATGTTTATGTGTAAAAAATTACCACATTTCAGTGTATTAAAATTAGAAAAAAAACAAATAAAATGATATGTATTAAGGATTAAAATGGTGAATTATTTTTGTTGTTTAAAAATACAAATAATATCCATAATAATCACAGACAAAAGTATATATTGACTGTAAAATATATATATTATTATTATTATTATTAATAATAATGAAAAAAAACAGGCTAAAAACTGTAAATAGTGTTCACATCAAAAACTGATATTTTTATACATGTGTCTCCATAAAATGACTGTTTTACTGTATTTAAATCAGCTAAAAATGTCATTACTTTACAGATATTTGCAGTTATTTTCACATTTTTTACAGTTTTTTAACATGATAATATTCCACCATTTGTAAACATTTTTTCTGACACCTTTGCTGCCACATTGATCTTTATTTATTTAATTTTTTAGTGTAATTGCAATACATCACAAACAAAAATATAAATGAAAAGTAGTTCAGATGTATTGGAAAGTAATGTTTCAGAGAAAGTGCTGCTACGTGAATGAAGGAGCTGCTTTTCTTTCATGCTATCATGTGTTTTACATGTTATTCTGCCAATAAGAGATGAGAAACTAATACAGTTCAGACACCTCCTGCTCTCTTCTGCAAATTTAAATCTGCACGCTGCACTTAATGGAAATCACTGGGATCAGTTTTAAGGTTGACTCGAGAGCAGCGGCTTCAGTGGTGCAACCAGTGTTTAATGCTGATAACCTTCTAATAAGGTCACTGAAGGCAACGCTGATCCGTTTATTGGATCCGTGCGGCTCAACGTTCACGAGTGTTTGTCTGAGAAGGTTTTCATTTGTGGTTTTATTGTATTAGATTTTAATATATCCTCCGTCTGTCGCTGATACTTTTGTGTTTTTTTTAACACTATGTTTTGTTTTTTTTACAATTTCACTGCATGAAACACATCGGTGTCCCTGAACAATTAATTTCCTGTTTGTTTTCTTCGGCTGCTCATATTGGGTTTCAGGACTTTAATCAGCCCTGTTTGGATGATAATAAGCTGCTTTGAATCCTTACGTTGCTCTGCTGCTTTATTGTATTACTTTGCTATTTAAATTGGCACCACTCCTGGTCAGAGGTTAACTAGGCTCGAGGCAAAAGGAGCTCGCTTGGAATTTCATGCGCAACCTCTGAGGCCAGAAACAAAAGAGAAGAAGGCAAATCTTTTTTCTTTTTTTTTACATTCTGCCCTTTTCTTCCTGAATGCAGCCAGTGTCCCCTGTGGGCCACCGTAGACGCATCCTGATGACTCCTGACTGGGAGAGTCCTGTGCTCAGAGTGTGAAAACGAAATGGTTTCTGAGGAGTAAACAAAGTGCAGCGGAGGAGGAACGCATCTTTGTTTATGATGGTTTATAGTGATTTAATATGAGACAAATGTCAGCGGCGGACTGTTTGCTTGCCAATACACGAAGCGATTAATTCATAGGTCAACAAAAATCCCCCCGGACAGGAAGGGAAAGAGAAAATGTCCTCTGGAAGAAAATGTACTTCTCTTACCTGACTGGGTGGATTTTAACAAGGTCTTCAGAAAATAAAAAAATAAATTAGGCCTTCTTCCCTGCAGAAACGGGAGATAAAGAGCGATAGTGGAGCAGCGCAGGCAGCAGTGTGCACCTGTTTTTGACGGATGTGGGGTGAAAGGCGGAGAGAGTGGGCGGGCGGCCGGCCCCACGGCCCTGACGCACTGCCTTGTGGGTAATGGCCACTGATGCGTAGCAGCCTGGTTGTCATTCTCAGGGGTCCGGCTCCATTAGAGAGGAGAGAAATGGGCTCGGCGTGTGCGCGCGACGCCGTGCGGATGTGTGTTTGCATCCGGCGTCGGAGTGGATCGGCCTCCATTAGGGAATAACCTATAAGATGCTGCCGCGGTAATGTGTCCGTGTGTGTGTGTGTGTGCACGTATAGCACCAAGAGTCCATTTCCATTAGACAAAACAAGCCCGAGTGTGTTTATCCAAAGAGAGCGTTTCAACTGTGTGTGTGTGAGATGAAGTGTGTCCATTAGGAGCTGCAGTAATGCGATGCTGGTTTTCGATGATCAAACAGCTGTCTTTCACGCCCTGACTTCTCCTCTCGCTCTCTTTACACTTTACGTCTTCCTCCCTCGGACCTCTCGTTCTTCTCCGCCTCGCAGACTTTAATATCACCTCTGTTTCGCACATAGATCTATATCAGCAGCTAGCGTGCAGGGAGCTACTTTTCTTTTTGACAGAGGGCTAATGGGACTTTCTGTCTCGTCAGGACAATTACCCACCTGTTGGAACTCTATTACACAGCACACACGCCCCCGCCCTGCAATAAAACCCTTTTATTATACTGTCACCCTCCCAACTTCAGCGATGTACAGTCGTACCAAAGTTATCATAGCATGTCACAGCCCCGCCGCTTATTTTATCGCATCTCTGAGGATGTGGGTGTGTGTTCGCGTCCAGTGTTTGACTTCTTAACCCTCCACATGGGCAGCGAACCCCAAGTTGCTCCCAACAGCGCCCTGCGTGAACAAGACACACATTAAACCTCTGAACTTTATTTTGCTCCCGTCCACACTTTTACCCACTGTGGGCTCATGTTTCTCCACAATAAACAGTCATCCATGGAAACAACACAGCCAGGACGAGGAGGAGAGAACTCAGGAATGTGTTTGTGCTGTATAAGATAAGATCTTTATTATTCCCAAAGGAAATTCTTTTGCCAGATATTGCTCAGAAACAAGACTCACATAACATAAGAATAAATAAATGCAGTGCCTAATAGAAAAGCAATAAGTTACAAGTATGATACGATACTAAAAATAAAAATAATAAGCTGTATATATAAAAAAATAAAAAAGTAAGACATAATACTGGCAAGTATATAGTCAAGGAACATTGTACATGAAACATTACACATGATTATAATATATATATATTT
>NW_007577896.1:615589-616611 GCF_000690725.1 Stegastes partitus
CGTCTCAGCAAACAGAGACCTTTGTATGAAATTACCTGGTCGATGGCCACCGTGACAAAGGCCCCGTTTACACGTAGAAAAAACGGTGATAGTTCAATGTGTTTGGGCCTTTAGTTTACACATAAACGAAGCCACAAAGCAACGAAAACCATCATATCTGAAAAGTCTGGCCAGAGTGGAGATTTAAAAAAACTCAGTCTTTACGTTTGCCTGTCGACAGGAGGAGACGGAGTTTGATGTCACAGTGTGCGACAAAAGCGTCATCAGCGTCATATGTGTGCGACCATGTTTACAGTTTGGCTTCTGTGATAGAAATCAAGCATGTTCCTTGTTTTGCACTCTGATACCACATTCAGGAGCAGCTCCACTTGTCTGTCTGTCCAAACAAACGACCCGCGCAACATTATCGTTGAAGTAACAGGAAGTAATTTGTACCATATGTTGTTGTGTTTTTTCCAGAATTCTTATTGGCTAGCATGGTTTTATGCTTCTCGTTACACTGCCCCCTATAGGTTTGGCAGCTCATAGCAGCTCTGAACGACGTGGGTTTGTGAAAACAAAGACTTTTTTGAAAACAACCTGGTGTGAATAATGTTTTTTTTGTTTGTTTTTTTTTTACTTAGATTTGTTTTTGTAAATACCCATCCATCCATCCATCCATCCATTCTCTTCCGCTTATCCGGGGTCGGGTCGCGGGGACAGCAGGCGGAGCAGGTCTTCCTAGACCTCCCTCCCCCCGGCGACGCTTTCCAGCTCTGCCTGGGGGATCCCGAGGCGTTCCCAGGCCAGCCGGGAGATGTAATCTCTCCAGCGGGTCCTGGGTCTGCCCCGGGGTCTCCTCCCAGGTGGACGAGTTCGGAAAACCTCCAGAGGAAGCCTCCCCGGAGGCATCCGAACCAGATGTCCATACCACCTCAACTGGCTCCTTTGTAAATACCCGTTATGTGTAAACGTGGCCAAAGTCTTATATGACGATTAATCTCCTCCGATCAAGAATCAAGGCGAGATCAACTCAGAGAGTG
>NW_007577896.1:619390-637928 GCF_000690725.1 Stegastes partitus
ACAGCTGAAAATCCGATCAGTCTTTCTGTTTTTACGGCCTCTAGCTCTGATAAATGGTGTCATTTTGGCAATTTTGTTTAAAAATAACACACCTTTCAACTCCCCCCTGGTGGCTTTCAGGGTTCAGAGGGTTAAAAAGTGTTCTATAAATGCAGCCCATTTACCTCCCATCATCCCAGAGCGACACATGAACACACAGTTACAGGTTACATCCTGGACTGTGTAAAGAAAACACGGCTGTGCTGTTAATGCGAGCCTGTCAGTCAGAGAGAGATAGAGGCCGAGGCAGAGCTTTAATGCAATTCAGAGCTGATATAGTGAGACTGTCCTCCACTGTGCCGCATAATAGACTATAGTGCTTTCCATTTAAATCAAGGCCTCGGTTTATTTGAATTAAACCAAATCCAATCAGAGGCAGACTATGGGGAAATCACCTCTGCGTATAGATTGGAGACGCGTTTACGCACACACACTCTCTCTCAAAAAAAAAAAAACACCAAATCATGGCGGTTTGTGAGTCAGCAGCCTCTGGAGCCCGTCGAGCGCAAGTGTTTTCGCTTTGTCCTTGCCGTCTGAGTGCTCTGTGTGTTTTTGTCAAGCAGCCTCCTAATAATTCTGTCAATATATAAACTAATTTGCATCAGAAAATGCACCTTTTACAAAAACAAAATGTCACTTCTCATGCACACGACCTGTTTTTACTATCGAACCAACAGAAGAGTGAAAGGTGCAATATCCCCCAAAGTACATCGAACATAATCTGCAATTTACCACATTAAATTATTTAGACAGAAGCATTGCATTGACGAGTACAGACAGCGTATTAGCCGTTTTTAACCCACATTCATTGGATAAACAAAAGTTTGTTACAGAAGATTATTAATATTTTTATTATATTTTGACGTTTCAGTGTTAATTTGAGGTAAATATTGAAGTCTACAGTGACTTAAAACCCACATTTAAAGCTCCAATAATTGATATTTGGGCATTCTGGAGCAGCTTAAAACACTGATGTCTTGTAAAGTTGATGAGAAGCTGTTTAATTACACATCTCGCTTCTGTCCACCTGATGAATGCACACGGATCCGCCACGGCATTAAACCCGCTGAGAGGGGAAGCGACTAACATTGATTATCTCTTTACAGTAGCGCTTGTCGAGCCGTTTGTTATGTGAACATGCAGGCCTTGAAGTTGATGCACTGAAAGCAGGAAAACAGGCTGTGATGGGGAGATGGTTGGGTTTTCCGAAGCAGGGTGTGTTTCTGGTGTACAGTAGTGACCAAAAGTGATCCAAGGAAGGACTCAAACGCTGATCCCACAGAAGGACTACTGTTGGACAACTTGTTGCCCCAACAATAAACACATGAAACAATGGATTGAGGTGGCCTCGTCTGATGAGCCTCGTTCCCATCATGTGGCTGCTGGGTTCATTGCTTACCTGGATGATAAGAAGGTGAGCCGGTGGAGGCGGTGTGAAGCTCTGAGCGATGTTCTGCATTCATATGGATGTTACTTTGACATCTACCCAAACATTGCTGCAGACCAGCTACGTCCCCTCGCGACATCCTTCAGCAGGATAGTTCTCCATGTTGCACTGCAAACGTTCATGAATGGTTGGAGGAACATGACCAAGAGTTTACAGTGTTGACTCGGCCTTCCTGGAGAAAGTCTGTGGAATGGGCTGGATGAAGTCTGATCCAAGGAGGCCCCACCTCACAACTTCCAGGACCTACTTCAGAGTCCTGTGGAGTCCAGACCTGGTCGAGTCAGTGCTGTTTGGGTAGCAAAAGGGCGACCTGCACAGTGTTGGGCAGGTTTTAATGCTGTGGCTGGTTGTTGTAGTCCAATATACACTCTACTTTAACAGTAGCTCTGTTTTGGTCTCCACCTGCTTGCGGCTAGCAGATCTTACTTTGTCGATGGTAGAACTTTGCTGTGTGTTCTTCCACTGACATTAACCACTTGCTGCTGATGCTGTTAAGAACATGGTTACCAAAACTAAACCAGAACATAGAATATAAAGACACTAGAACGCCACTGATGATGACAACTTTGCACCAGATCATCACAACAAGCAGCACCGTGAGACTTCTACTTTAACTTTTAGCAGCTGTCAGAGGAAACAAATGATTTTTTATTTATCTCCTTCCAAAAGTGAACCGACTTTGCGTTTTCCACCCAACTGCAGAAAAAAAAAGAGACACTCTGACTTTTCGTGCGAGGGGTTTTCTCCGAAGCTTCTAATTTCAAAATGAGTGCTCTCCAATTTAAAAAGCAGAATGTGTCGACCGCTCTTAGACGGTTATTGGCGACATGAGAGAGAAACACTCAGTGGGTTATGTTTTTAAAGGTGTGAGTCATGCAAAGACCTTTTTCATTCAGGAGGGACACGGAGCGTTTGAAAGGAGTTGACCCCATTTAAAAAGTGATTGATGGTATGAATATAAATCACGCCGGCCGCTTTTAAGGCGCCGAGCCTTTGCAGAAACCTTTGCTTACTAAATGGCGATAACCTTGGGGATACAATCATCTGTGTTTTTCAAATATTGAATTTCTGGCTGCATCACTTTCCAAAGTGGACATCGTGTTTTGGTTTAAATGGCTCACCAAAAGCCACATGAAGAATTCATGGCAATTACAATTAAACTGCGCAGTCCACGTCGGAGTCGAGCCCTCGCATGGAAAATTCTCACAGAAGCAGTTAAAAGCACTTGACCGATGACCCGGAGCCCAATCAGATGTTTTTGTGAGAGGAGGAGATGCTCAATTTGCATGTTAATTTTCAAACCAGCACTTAGTCAATGAGACGTGTTTTATTTCTCTAATGAGCTTTCGGCAGCGCGATGTTTGTGCTGCTGTCCCTCAGTTGTGAAATGAGCTGGAAGAATGCCAGTTCTCATGTTGTTCCGTCGCATGTTGTATGTGTTCTACTCGAGGAGAACGGCTATAAGATCCACGGCACCTGAAAATGTGGAGGAGGACGTCAGAGCTTTTCAAATTACTGTTGAAGTGTTTCCATTAGGGAGGCAACAGTCAAGGATTTTATTGGCCCCAATCCAAACCGAGTCATTTATTAGTCAGTATCTGCCAATATTAAATACCGTTTACCGAAATAATACACCCTTCAAGTATTATAGATCAGCTGTACTGTGGAGTTGTTCCACCAGGTTGTTTTATGCTGTAGCAACCAGAGGAGGAAGTCATTTGGGCTGAAGGCAGCTCCGTCTCAGCAAACAGAGACCTTTGTATGAAATTACCTGGTCGATGGCCACCGTGACAAAGGCCCCGTTTACACGTAGAAAAAACGGTGATAGTTCAATGTGTTTGGGCCTTTAGTTTACACATAAACGAAGCCACAAAGCAACGAAAACCATCATATCTGAAAAGTCTGGCTAGAGTGGAGATTTGGAAAAACTCAGTCTTTACGTTTGCCTGTCGACAGGAGGAGACGGAGTTTGATGTCACAGTGTGCGACAAAAGCGTCATATGTGTGCGACCATGTTTACAGTTTGGCTTCTGTGATAGAAATCAAGCATGTTCCTTGTTTGTACTCTGACACCACATTCAGGAGCAGCTCCACTTCTCTGTCGGTCCAAACAAACGACCCTCGCAACATTATCGTTGAAGTAACAGGAAGTAATTTGTACCATATGTTGTTGTGTTTTTTCCCAGAATTCTTATTGGCTAGCATGGTTTTATGCTTCTCGTTACACTGCCCCCTATAGGTTTGGCATGCTCATAGCAGCTCTAAACGACGTGGGTTTGTGAAAACAACCTGGTGTGAATAATGTTTTTTTTTTAACGTAGATTTGTTCTTGTAAATACCCGTTATGTGTAAACGTGGCCAAAGTCTTATATGACGATTAATCTCCTCCGATCAAGAATCAAGGCGAGATCAACTCAGAGAGTGTTGGTATATCCTGGTGGCATTTCTATTAGGCACCTTTGCAGTCCATGTCATGTCATCGTGGCCTTAAACAACAATATTTTAGCACAGGATAAAGTCAAGAGCGCTCAGTTTTCATCCTGCCGAGTGAAGCAGGTGGAAGTAATCTGTCAACGGAAGTGTGCTCAGTTTCTATTAGAAGTTATCAGTTGATTAAGAACGCTGCAATTACTGATAAAATGTACAACACCTGTGTGGCAACAGACAAAAACAAAGGTTGAGGATTTGGTTCATGCTGATACCAACCAGTTAAAACCTGCCTTAATCAGCCCTTACTGTAACATTACTAGTTTGTTGGAACGACCTTTTGTAAAATTTTAAGATCAGAGTTCCATTAAAACTGCTTGTTTTCTTCATTTTATTGACGTGTGGTCAGTTTACCTAAAAATTTCCTTTTTCTATTTAGTTTGTCAAGGTGAGATAATTCCTTTATCTTTACTTATACCTACTTAGGTACATTTATTAACCTGTTAACATTAGAACTGGTGCAAAATAAAGGAAGCTTTTTTTCCTCCCATTCTTTATTAAAATACGTCATTAGAATATACAACTAATTACCTTCCCATCAACTGAAATTAAACCTTTTACTGTCTAAGTGCTTCAGTTACATCGCTCAGCCCTCTTCCATCGTAGTAAATCGTCTTTAATATTACACTGGCAGATGCTTCTGTCTAAATCAACATACATCCTTCCTCCCACACACAGATGAATCAGGAGCAATTTCAGATCTCGTGCTCACGGAGAGGAAGTGAACTACATTCTCTTAATTGGACACGATCGCCCCCGAAAACATCATTTGTGAAATTTTGGTGGGAGGAGCTGTGAAATATTGACAAATGCTATCTTTCCCACACGTGTCTATTTTTCTGCATCTTCATTATTAAGGATCGTGTGTACAATTAAATTATTATCGATGTATGATTCACGCATGAGGCTGATTCATTACCGATTCCCTTTAATAAAGACGCCAGCATGCTGTTGTTGCCGTCACGGAGGAGCAAAGTTCATCCGCTTTCACTTAAACAGACAATTAAACAAAAAAAGAACAAACTTTCCCACCGAAACCGCCAATATGCCGTCCTCTGTTTTGTAGTCAGCATACAAATTGCGTTTATGAAATAGATGATAAAAAATTGTTTCATTGAACATATTTTCTGTCAGAATTAAAGTGTATGAGCAGAGTGTTATTACTGAATGAAACAGCGTCTCTCTGTCTCTCCGTGCTGCTGAAAGACGCCAAGCAGCATCTGCTTTTCATCCGGTTTCTTATTCTTGCTATTCATATTCTTATTAATAGGATTAATGATGAATTAAAGCTACGTCAAGTGCTTCATAAATGTTGTATCTGTTGTTTCTGGCCAAGAAGAAATGAAAAAAAAAAAAGTGAGCTCCTCTAAAAGCCATTGTAGTTCCCAGACTGTATGAAACTCTTTGACATGAGGGCAGGAGCGCCAAACTTATCCGGGGCTGTATTCACAAGTTAGAGAACAAAGAAGATAATTCATAAAAGAAGAAGAAGAAAAAAAAATGAAGAATGGTGGTGCCAAAATTGAAAACTAGTTTGTCTAACGAAAGCATGTCACTGTCAAAGGGATGAAACGGTTAGAAAAGAGAAATTCAATTTAAGAAAACGAACTGAAGCTGGATTCAATCAATGAACAAACAAAAAGTGACAAGTAAAAAAAGTTTGTGTGAAGTCGAAGTGCAAAGAAAAAAGTTGTTCTGATATAGTAGAACAGACAATAACCAGCTCTCACATCATTCCTCAGGTCAACGCCGTCTTTCATTCATTGTGTATATTCAACTTTTATACGGCAAACCTTTTATCTCGATCTGGCCGAGTTCATCCTTTTAAAATCTCTTCCGTCGTTCAGTTTTTGTCTGGTGTTGTCTGGAATTTAGAACGGCTCAGAAAACAAAATGCCCTCGACTATCCTTACGCCTCTGTTCAGCCAGAGGCGTTATGTTTTCAGTTGCTCCGTCCGTCCATACGTCTGTACGCCCGTCCAGTTTTCTTGAACACCTCAAGCAAATCTCTTCAAATCTGGAACAAACGTGTCGTCGGGCTTCACGATGAACCCATTAGATTTTGGTGGTCTGGTGTCACGTCATTATTAGTCTATTATAGGAAAAAAGAAACCCTCTGGCTTGTTTTGCATTTCTTGAAACCAGTCAGAATCTTATCGGGAGGAGCAAAGCCCAAACTGCAGCTTGATTATCTCACTGCAAGATCCAACTTCAACACCTGAAACTTTCCGTGTCCTGCCCAGAGGTGAAGGGGGTTTTGAACAGTGTAGATGGTGGAAGAGGAGCAGAAAGCTGCATGTAATGACCGCCCACTGGATGACTTATGCTGGAAGTCAGCGTCTGATTAGTCAAACTAACCTCACTGTGACTTTAAGAAACATGTTTTTGGCAGGAACTCAACTCGAGAACATGTTATATCAGGAGCTTGTTGTCGGATTTTTTTGTCAGATTTGAAACAAACGCTGACTTGGACTCAAAGATGATCTGAGTAGATGTTAGTGGTCAAAATTCAAGGCCTCACGTGGCTGCACAGAATGGTCTGGCTGCACCTTGTTATCAAAAAAAGGCTCTTGCTTGTTTGAATCTCTTTAAACCAGTCAGAATCTAAACAAGGAGCTGAGCCAAAGCTGCAGAAAATATTGATTTGGTGTTGGTGGTGTTTTGGTGGAACATTTGCAGGGAAGGAGGCGCCGCGTTTTCTCGAAATAAAAACCAAACATTAGCGCGACTGCTTTGCTGCACGATCCAGATCCTTGACAAAACTTAAAACTGTCAGTGTGTAGGATGCTGCTACAAGTAGTCAAGTGGATTTTAAAAACAGGACCACATAGATAGCAGAGGAGGAGGAGAAAGCTGCATGATACGAGTGACTTATTCCCAAAGTCAACATCTGGTGATCACAAACAGTTCAAAGGTCACATCAGGACAGACTTGGTGGGTGGTGGTGATACACAAGTTTGAAGTGGTAATTCTACTTTCTGGCATCTCGTAAGTACACGTCCTGCTTTCAAGCTCTGACAAGCCTCAGCCCTTCAAGGATGCGTCTTCCGTCTCTAAGATACATGCAGTGTGTCAGATGTGACATTACCGGCGTCTAAATGCTACTCGCCGAACTTAAAAACCCGACACTAGTGCCAAAGGTAACACTTGATTCTGATTACTGCGAGACCGAACACATTTTTGACCACATTTAGGATTTAAAAGCGCAACAACTGACCTTGTAAAAAATCCTGTGACGACGATTAAGTGCAAGTGTTTGACTATTATTAGGCTGAAGTGGTTTAGTCTCAGTAAAGGAGAGGGAAGAAAAAAAAAAAACAACACTGCTAGCTACGTTGAAAGCAAAATATTTGAATGCGGTTTCACTTTTAACGGGCAGCACCCAGAGACCTGCCTGTAATTCACTTACAAAGACTCGCACAAAAGAAGTGACGCCGCCGCCTCAGACAGCCCTGCCGCTTTCACATCATCCAACCTTTAATCACTGTTCTTGTGGCGTGTTTTTGCTTGTCAAAAGATAAAGGTGCGTACCGAAGGCAGCATGTGGGAAACGGGTCAAATGAGAGAGAGGAGGCAGAAGAAGTGACGTCTCTTGTTGCATCTCTGCTCGTACATGTCTCTGCTGACATCACAGTCAGCTCGCATTGACACCAGTTGTGTGTTGTTGTTTTTTTTCAGAACAGATCTAAACAGACATCCAGACAGCAGAAAACAGAAAGGAGCTTTTACCCATCATGCCTTGCAGTGTTTTCACTCGTATCTGGTGGAAATTAGCCCCGGCAGCTTCGCACCTTTCATATTGATCCCAGAACGTGGACCGTTGTGTTGCGGCTGTCCGTCGATGCCGCTCGCCTTTTGGTTGCGGCAACTTCCACAACTTTTTCATCATTTGTTGCCACCAGCTTCCTCGACTGCTGAGACCTCATATGTCGGACACACACACACATTAGTGGGAGCAGATGTCAGCCTACAGGCTCTTCATTTTGTTAGCCGACACTGTAAAGGTCACAACAAATTACAAGTGGTCAGCTCGCCTCTGTCTACAGCAGCACACAACAGTTGCTCCGACTCTGACAGCAAAGAATTACACCATTGACCTTTTTGTGTTCGTGTGTGTGAGACAAAGAGAAATGGTGTTTGTGTGTGAGTGTTTTCCCCGTTTCGTTTCTGTGTGTTCTCGTATGTTAATGGATGTTCAGCATGTATATGTTCGCCCGATGCATTTATAACGCGTGTGAGTGCGTTTCCGTCCGTCTCCATCTCGTCTCGCTGCAGCTTTTACCTTCAGGTCATTGGCATTCCGCCGAGGCCTCGCACTCGTAGCGACACTGAGATTATTGCTGCCGTTGCCTCGTGTTATTTGCCTCAATCTGCCGCGTCCGCCTGCGTTTGTGTTCACGTTTACGGCCTGATTTAGATCTCCGGTTTGAGAAAAAGGATTTTGAGGGTGAGCAGAGATACTGTTATATAGTTTTTATTTATTATTTACGCCATTTTATATTTATGTCACCGGTTGTGTGTCTTCTCCTCGCTGCGTGACTCTCCTTGTCAGAGTGTGTGTTGACTTAGTTATGAGTGCGCGAGTGTTTTCACAGCGAGCGATACAGTGACGGGGCAAAGCTCTCAGCGTCCACCCGACTGGAGTCGAGTGTGTTAGCGTGGATGTGTGTGTGTGTGTGTGTGTGTAAGCACTTCTTATCAGCTTTGTAACATTCAGCGGTGTGTACACAACACACACTTCAGTCACGACTGTGTACTCAACTCACCAAAAAAAGTCAGCTCTCGGCTGCGACTCAGCATCCATATAATCTGCTGAATACACATTAGTGCTGCTGCGAGTTAATTCCAGTTAAACGTACGTGTGTGTGTGTGTGTGTGTGTGTGTGTGTGTGTTTTAGCTGTGTCATGTTTATGCAGTTGCACCTGCGCGTATATTTGTGTGTTTGACGGATCCATCAGATGAAGGGTAGATCATGTTTATTCAGGTTTGTGTTTCGCCGCACGTGTGTTTGTGGGATTGATTTGGAGGCCGGTGCAGCGTAATCACCAAGGGAGTAATGATTATAGCTCAGTCACTTCTCACGCCAATCCCTCTTTCTTTCTTTCTTTCTTTCTTTCTCCACTCACTCTCCATATCTGCTCCCCCTTTCCCCACCCATGAATAATCCATCCACCCAATGAAATAAAACCTCATGGAGGGCTTTACATCTTCCTCTTCTCATCTGCAGAGTTAAATCTCAGAATCTGCATCCCCTGTGAGGGTTTGTAGAAGACAGGAAAGGTGTGTCATGTTCTGCACAACAACAGAAACAAGACACGTGCTTGTTGATTGTGGCTATTCTCATTAATATTTCATCCCGGTGAAGTCCACCTCGCTTCTTGTTTGACTGTGCATTTACACAAATGCCGTATGTGCAAGAGGAAGAGAGAGAAATTGACGGAATGAGGGCACAACTCCAACTTATATTCGCGGCCCCGCGGCATGCATCAGTCCCTATAGGCGCAAACACACGGCAGATTCGTGGCCTCGATGTATGTTACATGCGAACCTGCACAAATAATAACAGGGAGTGACATAAACACGCATAGATGCGGTGTATGTATGGCAGATGGTGGAGAGTGCCAAAGAGCGGGAGAACAAGAGGAAGAGGAGCCAGATGGAGGGCTGAAGAAAGAGGAGTACAAAGGTGGGTCAGCCTTCTTTGTGACTTCTGAGGGTGCACGAGGTGGCCGGTTTGGTCCAGGACATCAGTCAGCGCCGGGGTCACAAACGCTCAACAAAGTGGCCGATATGTGGCGCGCTGAGATCTGATCACAAAGCTGCAAAAAAAAAAAAATCAATCAAGAATTCTTGGCACACATTCCCACCCCCCCGTCAGCCATGTCTGAACATAAATCTGGCTGCAGTTTGCAAGCAAGCGGCATCATTCATTTATCAAGCCCCTGCTGATGTGCATACATGCTCCAGAGTGGGGAAACATGGAGATAAACAAGCCAGTGCTGCTGAACATCACATCTTCCTTCCACATCAGCTCCACAGTCTCTGTAGTGTCGAGAGAGAGAGAAAAAAAAAAAAAGGGAATCAGGATCTCCACAGGAACCAAAAGACAAAAGCAGCGTAAACCTCCCACCTGCACTGGGAGCTCAGATCCATTTTTACCAGAAGATTATTCATAGTGGAGCAGAGGAGAGATTTTTTAACCAAAACTCTGGATTTTGATGCTGCTGCGTTTGAAACCGTCCAGCGGTGATCCTGATGGGAGGGCTGCCACCTATTAAAACCACACCTGTTGAGCAGCATTATGGGATATATGCATCCGTGTCAGCAGGCGGCCATGTAAACAACTCCCAGAGAAAGATCAGAAGATCAAACGCTGTCCTAATTTGCTTTTGACCATTTGAACTCAGCAGACCTCAATGAAACCCAGCAGTGATACCGCCTTAAAAAGTAAAAAACATAAGGTGGGAAGCCTTTGACATATCCTTCTATATTCATGTGAAATAATTACTCTGGCCAGCTGACAACAACCAGTGTTTATTCTTTTTTAGTTCTATTTCCATCTCCATCCTGAGGGAAATGCTGTATCTGACTGTTGAGCGGCTTAAAGCAACGCCATGTTCACGAGATACACAGGAATCTCTGTATGTTCCAACCACATAAACACCATTTTAGACCCTCTTTAATGGTACTTTTTAGTGGGAAAAGGCTTCGGATCAACCCAGAAACAAAATGCAATACAGGTCTCAACACTGATTTGCAGAAGATATTACTAATTAGTTCAGCTTTGATGATTTCTCTGCCATCTCAGTGTCCTTGTCACGTCGCAGCCTTCTCCACCACTGATGTGAAATTCTCCATATAGGCTGAAATAACAAACCTCCATATCTGTGTTTGCTACACGGTCACAGAACTGCAGTTACATCCAGGAGCTGCTGTTATTTGTCGTTGTTTGGTGCACTCACAGTGAACTTTGTGGTGTTGAAACTGTCAGATCCTGCAGTACAATGGAAACAAAGGCTAAAAGGGAGCTCCTGCAGCGGAAGGCCGCCTTCTGTTTGTCTTGTGTTTGGGCCTGAGCTGGTTTTTCAACTCCTGCTGGAAATAATATACCTGAGAGCAGTTAAGGAGAATTAAAACCACTAAGATGCAAGTCATAGGAGTTAAAACAATGAGCTTAGAGACACCAAACAACCGCAGAGTCACATTACTTCTCTCCTTGGTCTTGACGCTGCTTCACCTTCGACATTTGATTTGATTAATATATCAGTTAGTTAGTTTAAACTGTGTCAAACCACAGCAGCAGAACTTCTGCTAGATGCTGCAACTCTGGCCCCAATCATTTATATTAAACTGACAGCAAACAAAACTTTAACTATCTTACCTGCTTTGCATCTTGGTGCACATTATTGAAATGCAATCTGCACATCTTACCATACATTATCATTTTTACAGCAGCTGTAGCATGAGTCTGATTGTGATTCCAGCTGGAGTTAAATCTGTATGTTAAAAGGTTTTTTCCCCCTGAAGTCTGAGAGCGTCGTCTTTTCTACCTCCGTGTCAGATAAGACTAAACGCTCGCCTTCCAAGTCAATTCCCAGGTTTAGAAATGATGTGTCTGAGCCTCCACGTTCTCGCGCTCATGTGTGCGGAGTTTCAGAGCAGAGGGGATGAAACGGGGGAGAAAACAGGTGTGCTGGGAGGAACTGTGAGACGGCAGGATTTGAACAGGTTCAAAGATACTGGCCCAGAAAGGAAGCTGCAGGAGAGGACATCTGTCATCCACGCAGACGTCACGGCAGCCTGCAGTCGCGGCGGCGTGGCGTTTTATCTGCATAATGTGACAGAGACGAACAAGAGGCTGCAGCTCTTTATCCCGTATCTTTACACTTGTGCACCTCGTAAAATTTTACTGGCTGGCGGAAGCATTTATCCACTTTACAGGACAAGCGCTGCGTACGTTGTTAGTATGGACGGCCAGAGTGGGAATGGGAAACCTATCCTTGGCAGTGCTAAAGCCCCAATTACTATTCATTTCATCTCCTCCCCTCTTCTCCTCTCATCTCCTCTGTTCGTGTTTCAGCTCTCTCCTTTCATCCGCCCTCCTCTCATCAGCTTTTGGTTCATCACCTCTCTTCCTCTTTCAGCCGCCTTATCTTCTTGTCCTTTCACCTCCTCTCTCCTCCTTTATTCTTCTGTCTTCTGTTATTTGCTCTCTTCTCCTTCTCATCCGCTCAAACTTCATCGCCTTTGCCGCTCCTGGATCTTTCCTCTCTTCCTCGTCTGTCTTCTAAATCCGTTGCTGCGCGTCTACCGAGCACCTGCTGTGAATCCAAACGCCGAGTGTTCGCTGCACACGCGACTTCAAAACAATGCAGAATCTAAGATGTGCATTTTCTGCTCATCAGCCAACCAGTTCTGCTTCAACATTTACATTTAGGCCTCGGTTATACTCACTTCTTGTTCTATCTATATGCACGGTAGCTTGGCATCTATGTGCCGCTGTGCACAAACACTCCACAGTCGCTGTGCAGGTACAAATTTTCAGCAGCAGACTGGTTGTCAGTCTGGATTCTTGGTCAGATGACAAAATTTACATCATCCAGACTTTAGTGGACCTTCACCTGCATGGGAAGTAGCAGAAGCTTAAGCACTAAACCGTCAATCCATAAATGCTCCAAATGGTCGCACATGTTGCTTAGATTGTGGCATTACAGTGTTTATGCGTTTTAACAAGCTACCAAAAGCCAGGAAAGTCATCAGCATCCATAAATCTTTTGTTTGACTCAAAATTAGGAATGTCCCACTCAAGATTTTTCCCCACTCTACTTTAAATCATTTCATATTTAGTGTCTGCTGATACCAAATCCCAATCTGATACCATTCTTCTAGATAATACACACTTCAAGTACATTAAAGCTACTCAAATAAATCAAATGTATATGCTTGAAAATGCTCTGCAATGCATTAAGAAAAAGATTGCATTTCTTCATCCAAGCTGTTCCTCAGTGTTACGTAGGTGGTCGTTAAATCTGCTGTGAAGCTCCGGTCTGTCTGAAATGTCATGTTAGAGGTTAGGGTGTACTGTGGCTCCACAAGCTCCAAAAGATGAAGAAAACCAGTTTTCTCTACATGCATGTCAGAAAATGTAGATCAGCTGTAGTACCTCCTCGTTCCACCAGGTGGCGTCTCTTATAGTTTGATACTGTAGAAACCAAAGGAGGCGTCAAACAGACTACAGGCAGCAGCTCATGTTGACAAGCAGATAACATTGTGGGGTGGAACTCGCCAGTGGCCACCATGACAAAGACTTCTGTGACGCTTAATAACCTCCAGTTAGCGTTCATGTGTTTAAACAAGCTTGGATTAATTAGGACTTTGTTTGTAAACCCTAGTGGCATGTTTAATAGGTGGCCTAAATCTGATGCCACTTGACTGAAACAGTGATATCAACAGTGGACAAATGTGCTTAAAGTGATCACTGATTGGTAACGCTGCTGATAACTGAGCAAAGTAATTATTCAAAGTTGCCGTCACCAGCACCCTGCTACAAACTCCCTTTATGACACCGGTGTGTTGTGGTTTGTTTTAATTCCGATCAGTTAAAACACCTTGATTGGTCCTGATCCTCATCTTCGGTTTGGATGAGCAGTCAGGTTCTGTCACTGACGGACACATTTTCTAGCAGATTTCCTCCCTGCACCATCCATACTTGATTAGTGCACATTTTGCGGGCTGGGTGGCTCGAAAACCACATTTATATGTTAACAATTTCCCACTGAACTGTGGGCAAGTCTGTCAGGGGAGTCTGCAGATAGGCGGACTCCCAGAAAGAGAGCATAACAGTGTCAAAAACTCTGCTTCAGAGAATTAATGCACTTGACAAATTGACAGTGGGACAGCCTGGTGCTCTCACACTCTTAGCGGGAATGTGCCTCAAAGTCAGCGAGTGTGGCGGCTGGGATTGGACCCAGGACGCAGACACATGCACACAAACATAAGGGACTCGATAGCTGAACCGAACACAGCCTTGAATTTCAGCTGTAGTTAGCTGCTCGGCAGAGACACTGAAACCCTCGCTGTTTGATGTCGTGCTCCTCCTCGTCTTACCTTCATCCTTCGTCCATCCTTCTGCCACAACTTCTACTCACAAACACACACTCACCTCCCACTCAATCTCTTCCCCTCTTTTGTGGGTATTTGACACTTTGCACCAACCCGCTATTAAGCTTCTGCCGTCTTTCAGCCCTTTAAACCGGGATCTCACAAGCAAAGAAACCCACACAAACACATGCACACACACAGAAATACATACATAAACGAACTGACACCCACGTACAAACCTGCACACAACACATTTATGACACGGAGACGCATGCCTGTAAAAACGCACACACACAGCTTGCAGTGTTTTCATCTTGCTGAAAGCTCTGTTGGCAGATGGCCTCGGCCTTTCACAATGAATTGAGAGAAATTACTTTGGAAGTAACAAGCTACAGTCGCATTGATTGAGCCAGAAAGGAGCACTTTTTTTGTGTGAACTATATTAGTCTATATGCTGTCTATTTCTACTTTAAAAAAAAAAAACACCCCCAAAGTTGATTTTAGATATCCCTTTTTTTTTTGTCATTTCGACTGCCAAGAAGAATTATAGTGCAGCAGATTGTGTCTTGGAAAAAGCATTTTTTCAGGCAGAACGGGAAGTCAAATAATTCATGCAAATGTTGCAATCAACAGTTCATATGCTGCACACATAACACACCGACCATCTGTCGGGCAGAAAACTCGTGCTGAATTTAAATGCGGAGCGCGGTATGGCGGTGAGCGCCGCGTCTGCAGCCGACTTCAGAAAAATCACAGCGCCGTCAGATGGAGGCGCAGTTCGTGTCAGAAACACTTCAGACCTCAGCTGACAGATTTTATTTGTTATCACATCTCAAATCGAGTGCCAAATGTTCTTTGATTGACTGACAACCTTTGCAAAGTATTCCCTCACCTTCTGACTAATGCATGCTGAGTGCGCCTCCTCTTTGAATCAGAGGGAACACATGAAAAATGAATTGATGAAGCGCAGGTTAGATCATCAGTAACAGAGTTATTATGTCACGTCAAGACTTCTGATCAGATAAATACACGCTGGAAAATATGCTTGTTTGCCTTTTTGCACAGTCACATAATAGGACTAACGCCATTCTTGTGTCTGTAAATTACAAAGCAGCCGTTTGCTTACTGCAGCATAAAGGCTGACAACAGCTCGTCTGGTCTTTGTCCACCAGCTTCTCTCCAGCTCACTAATTAGTGCTTCATAAAGTCTAACGCAAGAGATATAGTGTGATAAGAAGGGATCTCTAGAGGAGCTAGAAGGCTGATTTCTTTTTTAGCGTGTTTCCATTTATGCTAGGCTTCGTGTTATCCGTCGCTTTTGCAAACACAGCTCGACCTTCGAGAAACGACATTCCTATACAACTGAACAGCTCTCTGTGTTAAGAGTTGTTTGTGACTCACCATTTAGAAGGATGTTGATATGTAGAAATGTATCACAAACACATTTCTACGTGTCTTTGCCGTTTATTTTATTGCTTACCTTGTGAGCTAATCAATCACGTATTAGACTGGGTGTAGCTCATCAACCTGGTAAAATGAAGAAGAAGCTTCAAACATGCAATGAAAGCATTTTTTTTACATTTTCCGAAACTAAACAGCGAGTAAAAATGAAACTTAGGTTTAAGGAGGATTTGGTGCAGATCTTGATGACAGACATCCAAACTGCATGTACGTAGTTGTTGTCATAAAACTGCTTTCCTGTCTGCTTGGAGGACTCATTACAGAAATGCGCAGTCGGTCCATGTACTCCATATCTGCTGGGCATGTGTCCTTGTAGCACCAGAAACATATGTTGGGCTACATGCAGATGCAAAAGGGGTTTGTGCTTGTTTTATAGCGTAGATCATAAAAATTGCATTCCACCAACCCTGTGTACTTGCAGACACTTGCTTCATGGGGTGCAATCCACTATCCACACTTTAATACTGAATACCGTAAATTCTGGACTATAAGCTGCTACGTTTTTTTACACGCTTTGAACACTGCAGCTTAAACGCTGATGCGGCTAATTTATGGATTTTAATGAATTTGACTCGAGACCAAAATGACATTGAGCACGACAACTAAAGAGAGACTGAGGAAGTGACGAAGTGATTCTGAGGCCGTTCTGAGGTCCGACACTGAAGAAGACGACTTTAGTGGTTTCAGTGAAGGAGGAAGATGAAGATAGCGATTGAAGGCTTTTCCTGGTAGGCTGCTGGATTGTTTATTTTCTTAACCAGCCGTGTTACAGGCGCTGTTCAGAAAAAAGCATTTACGTATTTGTGTATGTTACCGGTAGGTATATATTTAAACGTTTTAAAAAAATCTTTCTAAATGTCTCCAACGCGGACACCTGCTATTTATAGACAAGTTCGGCCTGTATGTGAACAAAACTCGTTTTCTTTTTACACTTAGTGGGTGTGGCTTATACTCAGGTGCGCTCAATAGTCTGGAATTTACGGTAGATCCTGCATGCTCCAACACGTAGCATCTCAAAGCTGCAGCATGCTGCATCTGGTCGGAGTTTCCAGCGTGCAAGCCGGCATGCTTCTCTGGCGGCTTGAGCTGCAGAGATCAATGCAGACAGTGATAGTCAAAGTTCGAGGTGCAATATTATGATGAAGTAGTTTGTCCTGATTGCATGTCTGTAGCCTGAAGCGGTGCATGCTTTGCTGTACTGTACATTCGTAGAGTTTGGAATGCAGCTGGAGGTATCTTCTACAACATGAGGACAAAATACATTTCTTGTAAATTGTAAAGATGGCAGTTTAGAGGAATGTAATTCTGTGAGACAAAACTTGTCTCTTTGAACGAGTGTATTTTCCCCAAAAGTACTTTGACCTACCAGATGTGGACTTCGGTGTGCTTTTCATGCCACTTTCTGCTTCACTCCTGCTGTCTGTGTGCTGCTACCGGAAACAACAACCTCTGAGCAGAAACCTTCATGCTAATCATGTCAGAAGGTTGCAGCCATTTTAGTGACACCAAAACAATTAGTTTGCTGAGGCACCATCACTGCATCCTGGGCTGAGCGCCGCCCAAGACATCGGTTTAAATGAATGCAACCAAGTAAGATAGGTGCAGCCAGAGCAATGGGTCTGGCAATACGAGGCTACACCATCAGCGTCCGTCTCCATGAGAAATAAATAACTGAATTACAGAAAGCTTAGGACAAAAGACACGAAAGACAATATAAGTGAAGAGATCAAGACAGGCTTTGTTTGTCACATAGACATTTATACACGGTACAATGTCCAGGGACATGTATTTTGTACCAGCATCCAGTTTCGATAAAAGAAAAAGAAAAAAGAAAAGAAAATAATAAAAGAAAAGAAAAGAAAAATAACTGTTAGCGACATAATTAGCGAAAAAGGAGGTTTTTTGTTCTGAATTTTTAGAAAGTTGATTAGTTTTATCGAGGCTCAACGTCCCAGAAAACAATCTGACGAAGATCCTACGTTTTAGCATTTGTTTTGATTCACAGAATAAAGAGCGCATCCTGCCTGCTGATCACAGAATCCAGTGTTCCTCCTCAGAGAAGAGAAGAAAAGAACTGCGAAGGATAAGATCATTGTAATGAGATCAGTTAATGTGACAGTCAAATGAGAGAAAACAATAGCAACTGGAATAAAGCGGCGTTCATTTTTCAAAGTAAAAGATGTCAGAACAACACACGCAGCACCTGTGTAGGCGGATAGCAGCTGCTGATCTTTTCCGTGGCAATATAGCTGTTTTACAGTAATTATACAAATATTAGTGTTGTAATGATTTATTGATGTCAGAGTGCTGCAAGTATCACCTTTAAAAATTCAGGAGAGGATCTGAAACATCTCTGCTCATGAATCAAACATTTCGCCACCAGGAAAACAAAACTGCCTGTTTTGAAATGTTGTCGACGTGAGGGTAAATATGACAGATGCTTGTGTTTGCGTAGCTGATGTAATTGTGAGCAGTGTTGCTTCTCCGTGTGCGTAGCGCATGTTTATGTGCCGGCTATGTTTTTTTTCGCGGCGCACCTGAGGCCCTGCATGGTCCGCTGGCTAACGGAAACATTATCCAGAAAGAAACGGGGAGACGGATGGGTGATGCTTGCGTGTGACACTTTAACTTGTGTTTTGATTTTGTTTTCTTTCTCCCGGTTTGTGGCCACCGGCTGCAGCGGCTGCTTGAAATGCAGCTGCTACCTGTGGAGCCCCGGGTCCTCATCTGTCTTTCTGTGTGTGTGTGCATTTGTGCGGTCAGATTCAGCAAACCTCTAAATAAAACATGTGTGTTAGTGCGCATTAGTCCTCTGTCGTCATGTTTTCACCCGCTGCAATGTAAAGTCCTGCGCCTCCGTGGAAACAGAAGGAGAGAGAACGGTTTCTGTGCAAGCTGACGCAACTATAAAGCCAGGAATTATGCAAAAAACCTTAATTGAAGAAATCTAAATTAAAGAAATCTGCAGTCAGCATGTGCAGCGTTTTCCAAAGAATCCACAG
>NW_007577896.1:639314-644561 GCF_000690725.1 Stegastes partitus
CCCTGCGCCTACAGAGACCTGCAGGTAAAGACAGTTTGACAGGCCTTTTTTGGAAAACATCCAGCTCTCGGGGGCTCGTCAATGCAGCGCCGCGGCTTCCTCCACATTAGCACGTGTGAATAATCAGCCTGTACCTATCGACTGTGTTCGTATAGCTCCCTCTCAGTCGCCGCGTGTCAGTATGAATGACTGCGTCTCCTGCAGTGTGTGTGTGTGTGTGTGTGTGTGTGTGTGTGTCTCACAGGTAGAGAGTTGTGATTACAGCCTATACAAGCTGGCAGTTTGAACAGCTTTCACCCTCGGGGTAGTGCAGGGAAAACTTGTGCCCACACACCTGCATACTAACTTATCAACACACACACACACACACACACACACATCTGCCCCGACAACTGCATGCAAACACCAGCTGGGAAGTAAATGTCACAGGAATTAAAGGAAAACACCTGAGCCCACAGAAGTGCAGCGGCTCTGCGCCTCTGCTTGTTACTCTTCATCCTTCCGTCTTTTTTTCCTCCCCGTAAAAGAACATTTTGTGTTAATTCTCCTCCTCTCCTCTGCCGCGCTCTGGTTTTTGTTTTGTTTTTTTTTTCCCCCTCATGCACATAATAAAAGCCGGTAACCTTCACGGAGGCCTTCTGTCAGCAGGGTGACAAGGTGACCAGAGGAGAAGCCAGCATACATTAGTCCAATTGACACCACACCCTTTTATTATGTTAATCAACCATCTGATTAGCATGAGCAGCACTCCGTGTGTGTGTGTGTGTGTGTGTGTGTGTGTGTGTGTGTGTGTGTGTGTGTGTGTGTGTGTCAGCTCAAGCTCTCCACTGTGACACACACCTGCTGGTTTCCACATACGTGATCATGTATGATGCAAAACGTGTATTTTTCTAAAGTTCAACTGGTATTTTATGGATTTTTGTTGTTTTTTGAAATTACAAATAACATCTAGGAGAAAAAACGTATTAATTTAAAGGTTAATCACAAAACAAACAAACCAAAAGCTATAATTGCACAATATTTACTGTATTTTTGCTGTAAATCAGCAAAAAATAATGATATTTTATGGATATTTGCTGCTTTTTAAAAGAAAAATCATGTATATGAAGTTTGAGATTGAAAAATACCAGATATTTTTGTGCTATTTTACTAATTTTCCCTGTTATGTTCAATTATAAATAAACTAGTACAATCAAATAGATTTTTTTTAAAAATCTAAATAACATACATATCAAAAATCCACACAGATATTTTTTTTTAATTTCAAAAGAAAATGTATGTATAATAAGGACTGAAAAATGGTAAATAAATCTTTAAACTGTTAAGTTACACATTTTTCCATTTATGTTAAATTATATATAATAAATATTAAAAATCACATCATTACATGTTAACCACAAAACAAACAGGCCAAAAACTTTAAATTACATCCCCCTGTATTTTCACAAATGCTCATTTGTTATTTTACAACATTTACCAGTAAAAAATATACAATATTTGCTGTATTTAAATCCTCAAAAGCTGTTGTTTTTTTTACAGATATTTGTGGTTCGTTGAATGAAAAAAGATGTACATTAAATTTGAGATTAAAATGTGCCAAACCTTTTTTTTTTTTTTACTTATTTCCCCTGTTATGTTAGATTACTGATAATCTCGTAAAATCACAATAGAATAAAAAAACAATAACTAATATGAAAGGAAAAATTAAGTATATTAAGCACTGAAAAAAAGTAAATAAATCTTTAAACTGGTAAGTTTTATGTTTCCCTTGATTTGTTAAATTACAGAAAATATGTAGAAAAATCACAATGAAAAAGGATTGTAGTATAATAAAGTTAAATCTAATCTAATCTACTTTATTAAATTACATGTTAACCGTAAAAAACAAAACAGGCTAAAACAGAGAATAAGATCCATGTCTATTATCAATATTTTCACAAATAGTAATTCATTCTTTTATAATCTATAACAGTAAAATGACAACATCTCCTGCACTTCAAACAGTAAAAAGCATTTTGTTTTTCTACAGATACTTGCTGCTATTTGCAAGAAAAATCATGTATGAGCTGAAATATAGAAAATAATTATTAAAAGTTTCCAGATTTCTCTGTTTTGTTACATCACAGAAAAGATCCAGTCCCTTTAAAATGCTACATGATACAACATATAATGCAGAACAATAATAAAATACAATCCTCTGTGAAGGTTCAGATAATAACGAGTAAAAAGATATTCATTTATATCATCAATTTACGTGTAAACAAAACAGGCATAATGTTCATAATGTTTTAGTCAAATATCAGGTCGACATGTAATCATTTTATCACATTTGATGGTATTTTTACTCTTTTTTTTTTACCTTGCAGTATTCCATCACTTTTTTTTTCTTACATTTTTCCCACCATCCTTGCTGCCACATTTAATTATTTTTCCCACAATTCAGTGTGCAGCGCCTCTGCTCATATTTACCGTTGCGTTTTCACCCTCGACGCTCCTGCGTTCGTACTCGCAGCCTGTTTCCTGCGTGCAGAGCTCACGTGTCGGTCCCTGCATGTGCGAACACACCCGTCAGCTGTCAGAGCGACGACTCGCGGGTCAAGCGAGCAGCGACTCCAGCAGCAGGTTTCAGTTTGATCCGCTCATCCAGCTGCCGGTTCCCTTCACATTAAAGCTGCCCAACATCCATACATCACACATCGTCAAATTAGCCGTGACACGTCGCTGCACCGTAATTATTGTAAACAAAAGTGACCCCGGCAGAGAAATGGAAGGCCTCCCATTACCGGAGCTCCTGTGCCGCTCGGAGTTGACAGCACCTTCCTGTAGAGCTCCGTGTGGCGTCGAGACCCCGTCGATGAGGCTGTCGTTTGTATATCGTAATGACACTAATGTCTGAGTGTAAGTGTTAATGATTTATTGATGTCACAACCGTTACGCTTAGCAGCTCCAACTGGTCTAATGAGGCTGGTTGAAGTGGCTGCATCCAGGCCGCCCGCCGCCGTAAAGCACAAGTGTGTCATTTATTTCATCATAAAAGTGACGTATGTTCACCGAACCGCCTCCCAATCAGTCCGACAGCGCCGGCTGGATTTACGAGCGGCGACGTTTTCCTTTTCATTCCAATACTTTGTGCATAGAAACATATTTTAGGCAACGTGGGCTGCAGAGCAAGCAGCTGCGCCGTTCTGTCCTTTTGTTGTTTTACCATTGATTTGGATTATTTTAGAGACGTTAAAGGAAGATTTCTGCTTTTCTTTGTCAGTATTTGCGGCTTTGCAACACTTTTAGCTGCGATGACGACATGATGAAGCCACAAGAGCGATTAACTGGTCGACAAAGAAAGCAGTCTAAATTCTCTGCTTCCAGCGCCTTGAATCTGAATATTTTCTGATTTCTTTGCTCCTCTGTGGCTATAAATGGAACATCTCTGAGTTGTGAACAAAACAAGACATCTGTGGACGTCGTCTTGGCTTCTGGGAAACACTGTTAAACACTTTTCCTCCATTTTCTGCCCATTTTATGGACTGAACTCCGAATGAATCAGTGGAAAGTAAAAACAAAATAGACGACTGATTGACATCATTAGTTGCGACCTGTCAAATCCAGAATTATTTCATACTTGAGCTGGAGCAGCATGTTGCTCAGGTGATTTAAATAGCTTTTTTCTGATAGCACATCACTGATTAGAAGTACCTGAACACTGTGCTGAGGTACAGTTTTGAGATACTTAAGTCTTCCTCCACAGAACTTCACTGATCATTAAACTACAAACCTGCTGCTACGGAGCTCGTCTGGTGACATCGATAAGAAGTAAAAATAGCTCGTTCCCACGCATTAGTAAATCGTGGCCACGAGTTATTAGTGCGTGGGAACGACATAGTTAAGTCGTGGCTACGAGATATTAATATGAAGAAACAAGAGAAGTTGTGGAGCAAGTTTCACAGTGCGGTCGTACCGGCTGTCGATTAAGGATAACGGGCGGACTTCCATGAAACATGGAGCATTTTGATTTCATTTCATTTTGTTTTAACCTTGGAATGAACTACACCAATATCCTGCGATCTCTTGCGATGAAACACCGTGTGATAACTATGTCGTTCCCACGCATTAACATCTCGTTACTAATGCGTGGGAACGAGCTATTTTTACTTCTTATCGATGTCACCAGACGAGCTCCGTAGCAGCAGGTTTGTAGTTTTCTGATTTACTTTAATGATCAGTGAAGTTCTGTGGAGGAAGACTTAAGTATAAGTATCTCAAAACTGTACCTCAGTTGCTCGGTTTGACTTAAGAGGGCACAAAAGTTGTTCTTTCAGACATGAAGTCAACATGTTACGATGCCAGAAAAGGAGCGCAGGTCTAAGAGAGGCTTTATGAGCTCAGTGCTTCTGTACGACAGTTCTGGCTCCTTTAAAACACAGCTAACGCATTTAACATTGAACAGTTACCACCCTACAGTCGTCCTCAGATGTGTTCATAGCCTCCCATTAAAGAAGGAAAAAGACAACTGTCACTGAAATAAGTTGAAATTAACAAAAGTAATAATAAATACAAAAAAATGAATGACAATCATGACATTGGTTTTGAATTGTGGTTCAACAGAAATATATTTAATAATAATAAAAAAGCAAACAAGCATGATGTGACCTGTAAACTAGTATTTAGTTGAACAACCCTTTGAGCCAATCACTGCCATCAGGTGTTTTCTGTAACTCTCAGTCAGACTTCTGCACCTGTTGACAGGTATTTGGATTTCACTGCTCATCAGCAAAGTGCTCTCATTTATCTGAGACAGTTTTGTTTTTTAAAATTATTCTTTTCAACCACAATTCAAAAGCAATGTCTTATTTCACTAAATTATAATTTGGCAAATTTTTATTTATTATTACTTTTTTCAGTTTATTTGAGTGACTCTTGTGAATTTTGCCTTTTCTTTAATGGAAGGGTCTGAATCCATATGAGTACGACTGTATATGCATGATTGAGATACAGAATTTTCACTCTAAATATGCAGTTCATATTTTATAAATAAATATTGTAATACACTGCAATTTTTCTGAACACCAACCCGCTGTTGTGTAACTCTGTGAACATTTTCTTTTTCTTTTGTTAAACGTCTGAATGTAGATTTTTCAACTTTTCTCACAAGACGTTTCTTCAGAGGCCTCGATCTGAACATAATGACTTTAGTTTGTGTGTTGAACATGTTTGTTGTGTGTCTGTGATGCTGGAGGGAGTCATCAGTGT
>NW_007577896.1:644956-661842 GCF_000690725.1 Stegastes partitus
ATATCTAAATCGTGTCAATGCACCACTCTTTTCCGCTCCTTTAAGCAGGCTGAGGCTGTCTGGCTGGCTAAGTGTTTGTCTTGTGAAGTTGAAGAGCTAATTACTGTCTGCCTCCTGCAACATGAGATTTGAGCTGCCAAGGGCTCGAGGCAGGACCTGCTCTTCTTGTGCTGTGGCGAACTGCCTCTCTGTGATGTTACCTAAGCAAGTAAAAAAGAGCTTCTCATGGGTGTTAAAACGCTTTAGAGGGAGATTTTGGCAGCGCGGTTTGGGAGAGAGTCCAGTTCTTCATTTGTCTTGCCTTCCCTGTGGTTCCACTCGCATTGTGTTGTAAATGCAGGAGCTGCAGGTTTGTGCCGCCGCCGCCTCGCTCGCTTTCCATTCTGCATTCCGGTTATTTATTGCTGCTTTGTGCTCTTTCACATCCAGTTTTAGTGCCTTTTTTTTTTCCAGCGTCTTCTCTGCAAGTTTTCTGCTCAAATATTCATTTTACACTCCGGAGCGAGCCGGGGCTTGTTACAGCTCGGCGTTCATTAGCACTCTGCTCTCCAACACCAGCTCCCTGATCCGTACAGTAGTAGCACCTCCAGGTTGACGTCAAGCCGCGGCTGTCGTCCCGGGTGTGATGTTATAACCGCAGCAGTGAGCCACTTGCGCTCACTGTCATCATATATCTTACTGTCTGCAGGATGTTCAAAGCGGCGGCGTTTCAAAGTGCATAGTTTAAACTGTAAGGGAAAGGAAAATGAAGCAGGAAGTGGAGGCCTCGGCGACAGACTTCTAACGTCTTCATTTCAAACGTCGCACAAAGACAAAAGAAAGAACCAACATCCCGTTTTAAGAAGCCCTCCGCAGCCCCCCAGACACATCACCAACAGTCCCAGCAGCTCTGCTTAAAGACAGACATCCACACCATCTGCCTGCACGCAGCCAGAAACACTCTCTAAACTTCACACACATTTAAAAGAGGCTCCCAACAACAGCGCGGTTGGCTTTCACTCCAGAGGGCAGTTCACGATGCCCCGCAGCAGCAACGCTTTGAAGAGCGGCAGCTTTTTTGCTTTAACAGCATTTAAAATAACACCTCTGACTGCAACCGCCAGTCTGGACCGTTGTTGTTTAGTATAATAAGCACTTTAAAGGCTCCGTAGGCAACCGCTCAGGATTACAGGATGTCACGAATGCAGCAGCACCTCGGCCCAAAACAAATACCCGACCTGCCTTCTTCTTCACTTTCATTTACAACCAGGAGGGTTTATGTGAGCGAGAGCCAACAAACGATGTTCCAGCCGTGACAATTAGCTCACACTAGCGCTGGAGAAGAACCCCGAACAGCTTCAGCAAGTCGTCAACTCGAGTTATGTTGTCTTCGCCGGTTAAGATCAGATAAGCCTTGATTAATCCCACAGTGGGAACATTTTCAGAGCAGCAAAGGTGGACGTCGGTAAAAAGAGAAAAATCAAGATAAACAACAAAATACACAGAAATATAGTTCATATTTTACAGACTCTTGCAAATACGGAGGATAATAAGTTTGCATAAAATTCTCTGGATGTGCAAAGATACCAATAAATCTATATAATGAAAAACAACGATAGTGTGCAGAGATATAAGATGTACTGATTTTACACAGATTATGATGCGTATTGTTTCTACATTCTTTACATTTCTACAGCACTGGTTCAACACTGGGCTGCACTTTTGTTTGTTCATTTAAAATGTACTCTTGGTCTATTTATAAGTGCAGGAAGGGCCAACAGTTTCAACAGGAGGGACGTACGTGCACTGAAACACAACATTGTGCACAAGCAGTCAGATCAGCTGTCAAAACATCGACTCAGAGGGATTGTGACTTTACTGAGAACACCGTTGGTCCACTGTGTCTCTACAGAACGCCGTTACGCTGATGCTATATTGTTGTTCAGAATCTTGCATATTTCACCTTAAACTCGCCTTAATGGAAACAAACAGCCTGTTTCTGATCTTTGCAGTTGGCTTTAAGGTTTTTTCAAGACTTGAATAGCCAGAGGGCTGCAAGGTGGAGCAGTGGTTAGCACCGTCGCCTCACAGCTGGTTTGTGTCCCGGTGAGGACACCCGGGATCTTTCTGTGTGGAGTCTCCATGTTCCCCCCGTGCAGAGTGGGTTCTCTCCAGGTTCTTCTTCCCACAAGGTCCAAAAACATGCTGAGGTTAATTGGTGATTCTAAATTGTCCGTAGGTGTGAATGTGAGTGTGCTTGGTTGTCTGTCTCTAAGTGTAGCCCTGTGATAGACTGGTGACCTGTCCAGGGTGTCCTCTGCCTTCACCCTGAGTCAGCTGGGATAGACTCCAGCCCCCCATGACCCTAGTGAGGATTAAGCAGTGTATAGATAATGGATGGATGGATGGATTTTTCTGTTGCTCAACGCGATGGAATATTTTCCACCCCCTGAACTCTGATTTTGTTTGTTTTTCCTCACTGTGGGCTAATTTTTCTCTCCAATATAAAGTCCTGCACCTCTAAGGAAACAGCACAACCACGACTAGAAATAGAGAGAACTCAGAATGTTTCCTGAGCAGAGAGACGATGTTAAAATGAAATAAATTATAACAAAAGAAAGTTGAATTTCTTCCATTTTTCATTTTACAATTGAAGAAACCTGGAGTCAACAGGTGTAATATTTGCCTGCAGGTTTTACCAGTAGTGGTTAAGAAAGTGGTTTGACATGCTATAGATATTTCATTACTTTTATTTTTACAAACTTTAACAAATTCTTTTCACTCTATTCTGCAAATCAGCTCCAGACACACGTGCTGGATGTATCTTCCATCAATATGCTTCCATGTTTACTGTTTTTATTTAAGTTATTTTTTTCTCTCACTCTCACCAGCTTGTTTCCATTCTCATTTGCTTTCAATACTTTCTTGTTTGTTGACTTTTTAGTTTTTACGGGATCTGTTGAATGCAAACGATTAATTTTTGAGAATTTTCAAACGAAACGTAGAATTTAGAGATCTTGGAGAAACAGTCGAAGGTTAATTTTCCTGACAAAGTGGCAGAATAGTCACCAATGATCAGCTCAAGGAGTTTTGGAAAGTTAAGAATCCAAAGAATCTTTCTGTTTGGGCGTTTTTATCGTCACATAACTTTATATAAAATCTTTAGGTGGCAAAAGTCACAGCATAAAGCACAAGCAGCATTCAATATTCTAAAAAGCAGCATAAACAGGATTAATTATTGCTTTCTACACTGCGTTGCAAGGTGGTCAACAGATTTTCGCCATCTTGTCATTTATCTTCAGATTCAAACAGGCGCCCACACAGCCTGAACACTGCAGCACGGTCTGTTTGCTGGAATCACTCCTCCTGTTTAAAGCAGCCACGACAATATTCCTTATAGCGTCTTTTCTGAATGAATGACGGCGGACGAACTCCACAGTCTTTATTCTGTGTGAAACTAATCAGCCCAAGCTTTATCTGAAGCTCGTATGAGGTGTCATTACCCTCAATTATTCAGATCTAACAGGTATCTTCCAAAATGAGTGCTTTGAAAGTCTTTGTGTTTCTCTGGACACTGAGCTCTGCTGCTGCAGCAACACAAAGAAGGAAAATGGAAACGCTCAAGTATATGCAACATGGGATTCTCTCATCTCCTCCTTCACAAGTACATTTGGCTTTTTTCTTTTTACCAGGCAGGATGAAGATATGAGCATCTGACCGCTGTTTAAATTTGTGTTTTCCAGACCTGCTAACAAATAAATAAATTGAAAGAACAAGCACACAAAAAACAAACAAACAAACAAACAAAATGTGAAAAAATAAAAATAAAAAAAATCAGCAAGGGGTACCGGAAATAAACACAATAAAAAGATTAGAATATAAAATGTTCAAAAATGAAAAAATGGTGAAAATAATGTCAAACATCTGTAAAAGTAATATTTTAGTGGATTTAAATACGGTCAAGCTGTGTCATTTTAGAGTCACACAATGTAAAAGGACTAATTACTCACTATTTACTTACTGTTTTTTTTTTTTAAGGTCAACATGTAAAGAAATACTTTTTATAGGATTTTACTAGTTAATATATGCAATTTATCCAAATTTAATGATTGAACAAGAAACTAAATGAGAAAATATATTGAAAAATTTAATTCAAATTAAATTAGATATATAAATTGTTTAGAATTTATTCAATATATAATATAAATACTATTTCTTTTAAATAACAGCTAATATCTGTAAAATAACAATATTTTTTGCTGATTTAAATACTGTATAAATGGTGTAATTTCACAGCCAAACCATTGTTAAAAAACAAATAAATAAAAAATCTCTTTTTTAAGTGGACACTATGGACGATTTTGCAGTTTCTTTGTTTTTCAATTAATATTTTTCATTACATTTTCTTTTAATTAATATAATTTAGATAAATGTATTTTGTCAAAACAGTTGAATCATTCACATTTTTTTCAATCATTAATATACATAGTGATTTCTTTCATATAAAATCCATTTAAATCTGTAAAATAATAAAAATGACAATGTGATTTTTCCAGATTTAAAAATAGTCTAATTATACAGCCAGCTTTTACAGCGTATCATTCACATAGAGTTTATCCTAAGTCCTATAGTTATAACCTTTGGTACATTCAGGTATCTTCTTTCTCCTCCATTATTTAAAGATAATTATATTTCTATGCGTTTCAGCCTCTACTGTACACCAGTGCTTTACTTCATTTTCCATATTTCCCTGTCTTGTTTTTCAGCCCTGTACTCGGTTTTACATTCAGGCCTCCTCTCTCAGAGTCCTGCCGTGTGACATTTTGGATTCGATGTCCGTATACGTTCTTGCTTCCCAAGTGATTATAATATTCGCTCTAATGCGCCGCTCAGAGCATCTCTAATAGACCGCCACTGTTTACCCTCGGTTTGTTTGTGTCGCTCTGTATGTACAATCATGTGTTTGTGCGTCTCCGCGGCCACGTGTGCGCCGATTCTCATTCAGATACCATAAAGCCTGTTGCTCTCTCTCATCTGCAGACATTAGGCAGCGCCACTTCTGGCTTCTTGGCGTGATGCACGGAGTAATAGATATGAAAAACCGGCGTGGGGGAATGCAGACATTAGCGAGCAACTGTGCCTGTGTTCCCTGCATGACAAATAGTTAGTTAGGGAGGAAGACAGAGAGAAAGAGGCAGCGAGGAGATAAAAGGTAATAGAACTGAGATGCAGAGATAGAAAATGAGAGAACAAGGAGGAAATGCACTTTTTGTTTAAACAGTCCAGCAGCGTATTTTTCTTCAGACGTCCTTTTCTTTTCCTGCTTCCTCCTCCAGTGATGTTTACAGCGTTAGCAGCAAAGCAGGAAGTAGCCTGACATTTTTTCCTCGGCCGTCCGACGGGGGGATGATGGATGAGCGTATAAAGCTCGGTGGATCGCATCCTGTTCTCCGAGACCAGCGCCGCGTTAGTTTTCTTTTAAAGGTCCTGCGAAATTATATTACAACCTTAATGTGATGTATTTCTTCTTGAAATAGAACAATAGGTTACGACAGGAGACAGCGAATGTTCATTATCAAATGTCAACCGGTGGCCTGTTGCGGAGAGAAAAGCGGTTTGATTTGACAGAACAGGCAGAAAGGAGGGAAAGTTAAACATCCTGCTTCATTTGTTGGATGTTATATCATCTAATGCGCTCATTTCCAGGAACGACCTGCTGCTTTCCAGGAAGAATAAGCACTAATGTCCTTGATCTATTGTACCAGGAAGCGAGTTTGACATAACCAGACTTTCTTAGCTGGTTCGTTAAAACCCAGTCAGAGGTAACACAACAGCTTCCTTTGTTAACCAGGTTTCCTTCATCTGCTCCAGTAAAAGTTGGTGAATGATGCACAAAACCTAGCGCCTCCTACTTCAGTCACGTGTTCACAATGCAGAGCAACGACGACTATAAAAATGCATTACAGTAAAGAGCTCCGCTGGTAGAAAACTGTTCATCATGTGAGCTCATGTAGTCACCCGATCGATCAGTGCTGCTGCTTTCTAACGTGACAGCTGCACATTAGATTTAATTAACTTTAAACTTCATACATTTAAAGCTCAAGCGGTGCATTTAGCTCTGACACGGTCCCATAATGAAGGATAAGTGCAAATAATTTTAATTCTAGGCCAAATCAAAGTCTAATTAATGCTATGGATTGAATATTCTCTGTGATAAATACCAACAGGCTGATCAGCGGCAGTACCAGCAGAGTCAAAGCATCACAACGTGGGTTCCCATGGCGATGCGACGCGTTCAGTTTGCTGCTGTAGCTGCACGGCTTCCTTCAGGGGAATGCCATATAATCTCTCATACAGAATTATGAGGAACAGAATTGGTGAAAGGGAGACGCTTCTTACAAACTGTGACCAGAACCTCATCCGGAGCAGGCTAGCTGTGCAGCATCAGTTACCATGGCGATGTAGCAGGGTTAAACCTCGACTTTAGACTCTACATACTTCACCAACTCATTAATCCTGCTTTGTAGCTCACCTCTCAGGTAGCTCAGGTACCCATTAACATTTTCTTTTAATAAAAACCCTGCTGAACCTGCACGAGCACCAGCTGACACGATTCATCCCGTCCCTGTTTTCGTGTTATTCCACCGACCTACAGGCGATGGTCCTTTCATATGGCACCTTTTAAGCTTAGCTCGATCATACAAAGAGCTTTACATACAATGTGCTTCTCATTCACGCACACTGGTGTCGGCAGAGCTGCCATCAGGAGCAGCGTCTTGCCCGAGGACACTTCAGCACACAGAGGACCTGCAGGTCAAACCACCAAGATTAGAGGACAACCTGCTCAAACACCTGAGGCTGGGCAGAAGGTGAACCTGAATGCAAGCTACGCAGATTAAATAATGCCACAAAACTCAGCTTTTAATGTGATTTGTTATGAATGAAATCCATTTAACACCTTGATTAGACATCAAGGACACACGCAGGATCCTAAAAACTCATCTTTGTGTATTAAAGCTGCATATTTAGAAGTTTTGTTCAATGAAGAAAAAAAACATTCCTTCCTGCCTTAAAACGTGTCAAAGACCGTAAAAGTTGGAGTAAATGTTCTGTAAAAGAAAAGTGATACAGGAAGTCCAGCTGTGCAAGGCGACAGGATTGGTTCCTTAGGTTTGTGATGTATGAAACCCCAGAAGTCTGGATCTGTTTTTTTGACACCGTCGTCTGGAAAGTTTAGACGTAGAGCTGCTCATGACAGATCTTTCAGCATCTAAAAAAATATTGAAAGACTTTTTTAACAAGGTGAAAAAGTAGATTTTTACAGATTTTTCTTTTCAATTGTGCTTGACTTGTGCTTAGTACTCAGTGAAGCAAAGACATAAACGTCACATAAAAGATGGACTCTGTGTCTACAAAGCAAAGCCACAAAAGGTGTCGTAAACCCTCAACAGCCAGCAGGGGGCGACTCCTCCAAAAACTCTGATTGTATAGAAGTCTAAGAGAAAATAGCTCCACTTTCCACTTGATACGTTACCTCAGTAAACATTTAACTAATGAGTTTATGGTCTCCATCACCAGTTTTAGGACTTTTTAAACACAGCATGGTTCTTATTTTGTGAATTTTTCTTCTGTTTAGAGAAAAACAAGATGGCGACGACCAAATTCCAAACTTGAGTTTCAAAATTCTCAAACCAGCAGGCGACTTGTAGGCCCAGTCTATGATTAAAGAGACGTGAAATGCAGTGAATGAGGAATAATTTAGTCAATAAAGGATCTTTGTATGTTCCAGTGGCAGCAGTAGTCCAGTCAACAAGTAGCTTTAGATGTCGGCTAAAAGCAGCAGCAGTCCAACAGCAGCACTGGTTGGAGGGAATTCTTTTGTAGATGTATTGTGGGGTTTTTTTTGGTTTTCAACATGAACTGTAACAGAGAAATCTTTCTAATGGCTGGAAATTGAAATGTGTTGTACATACAAGTCATTTCATTCCTTCATTAAAGGCGATTATATTTTGTCAGTCACCACGTTATACAGTGACAGTAGACACTACAGGCTGGTCTCGTCTCACCGCTGAAAGGCAGAGTGAAACACGGCTCGAATTAATGGCAAAGGTTACTGCGTTCACGTTCCTCCCTTCAGTTTGTGGCAAAGAGCAACAATCAGCTTTTGCCGAAGGAAATTGCTTTAATAGATCCGTTCTCGAGTGTCGCTGAGAACGAGGAGATTACCGATCTGCTTCTGAAGCCTCGGGGACGAAGCGGGCGGACAGTAAATACAACAGTCTCGAAAGAATAAACGTGCAGCAGCAGCTCAGCGTCGTACATATAATCCATTATTTAAACCTGCAGCAGAGCCACAAATCAAGGCTGTACCCTTCGGTTAAAGAAGCTCCCAGGGCAGCGCAGATTAAAAGCAAAGGTCAGCTACAGCCGTCGTGGGATCACACTAAAGCCGCGCTGCACAGCCAAGCATTGATAGTGCATTTCCTCAGGTATTTATGTCTTGATGTATTTGTGTAGATTTAGTGCACAGCCTCGGCGCTCCGTTTTTTTTTTTTTCCATTTCGTCCCCTTTTTGCTGTAATTAACAATGGAAATTATTTCCCATGTGGATGAAATGTTCCGTGACCGCACCAAGCCGTCGCTAATACGTGGTAATGGGATGATTACATGGTCATCAATTGGGAAAATTGAGCGTTTTTAAAAAAAAAAAATCTCAATTACACAAAAGTTCATTTTCCAGCATCCCAAAAATAATTTATTAATTCTTGCGTGGATCCCACCAACTGCTCGACTTGTGTTTCTTTTAGAGTTCTCATTAGCGCTTCCTTGTGCGTCCCTGCTCGGGAACACGTTGATTATTCAGGATCTTTTGTTTGGATGCCGTCGATACGACACAGCGTTTGGCTGCATGTGTGCGAGGCAGAGAGATGCATGTTCAGTCCTTCCCATGTTGCTCTCCAGGGAGGTGATTAGTGTAACTAGCCTTTGTTGGGTTTCTATTCTAGAGACGACTCTTTCATGTGTTTGTGTCGTGTGCTCGGCTGTTTGCATGTCAGCAGGATGTAGGTGTGTATTTGCATAGTTTGGATTATTATTGCCATTATTAACTTTGTTATTTGCAGTATGTAAATGCACTCGCAGAACCTAGAACATCGTGTAACTTTAGCGGCTCCGCGTTTGTTCCTGCAGCATCACATTGACCTAAAGTCTTGATCTTTAGTCCTCGTTTTGATTACACAGCGCAATTTAGGTGAGAGCTGAACAATTTGTGGGTGTTTATTTGGATAGTTTTCTTTCTTTAATTAGTTTTTGCTTCACTACTTAGAACACTCAGGACATCTGATTACCTTTCTATGTCGACACAACTGATAACTCAAGTTGCTGAATGTTTATTGTCGATCCATCAGATTTCCAAAAGACAAAATGTGGCGGCTGTGGCTCAGGTGGTGGAGCGGGTTGTCCACTAATCGCAAGGCTGGCGGTTCGATCTCCCGCCCCTCCACTGTCGAAGTGTCCTTGGGCAAGACACTGAACCTGAAGTTACTCCCAGTGGCAGGCAGCACCTTGTATGGCAGCATTAGTGTATGAATGGGATCTACTCTCAAATGTGCCTCGCTTTGGATGAAAGCGTCTCATATGGACTCATCATATTCATGAAAGAAGTAAAACGCAGGATTGTTTCTTTGTTTTTTTCTTTTTGTGATAAAGACTCATGTGTTTCAATGATTCCATCGTAGAAAATTCAGACTTACAGGAGTCTAGTCTAGATCATTTTGGTAGATTGTTCACACGTTTGTGTCATTAATGTTAAAAAATTCTCTTTTACCTAAACATTTGTAAAGCATAGAGGCATTTCAACAGGAATTAGAGTTTGCTTTATTGTAAGTTTTAACACCAGGAATCTCATTTTTACTGCAAATATATATCAGTTCCAATTATCAGTTATTGTCTCCTTGATCACTAATAATCGTTATTAAAATCAGCTCTGAAAAAACAAAACCCTGCTGCTAGAAAGCATTACAATAAACCACAAAGTTAAGCTGAATAGAAATGTAATAGAAATAAACACACGCCAGGAGATAATATGTTACCTTCAGAACTCAACTGAGAATGCAGTTGACTTCTATGGGAGGATTCAGATTTCATTAACATTTGCTTTGACTAAAGGACTGTAATAATATGTCATATGTATACATAATGTAACAGAACTGAGTTGGAATAAATCATTTTACTATTAAAGTTTGAAAATTGAAGGTTGCATTTCCAATTTTAAACAATTAATACATTTTTTTATATTAAAACAAAGAAGAATGATCAGTTCCTGCCACATGCAGTCTAATGTTCAGGTTCTCTGTTCAGACATGTACAGTGTGCTTTTTTATTACCACGTCACTCGCTGTCAGTTGTCATCTCTGAAGAAGGCGAGCGTTTGTCGCCAAAACTGTCAGGTAACAAAAAACCACACTCTACATGTCTGAATAGAGAACCTGAACATTCGATTATCACTAAGAAGACATGATGAACGTTTTCGAGCACATGCAGTCTAGTTAACACTCTTCTCATGTATTCTAACTGTACGACTCCTGACAAGCTCATCCGGCCGCCTGAATGTAACGGCGGCATCTCAAGGCCGGGTGTCAGCGTTATCTACAGCTGCTTGTGAGGAGGTTGTGTTCCTTTAACACGACACATAAACTAGGCTTTAGTACCGAATAGACGGACGCCTTCTCCAAACCCCTGAAGGTGTTTTTCCTGGAAAAACGGGGAGTCGATGCAGCGGTTAGCGTGAAAATGATGTAAAGGCAACATCAAGAAGCATGTTTATGTGCTTTATTTTGTATTTCGATTCTCTTTCATCGCCCTCACCTTTATTAGTCCTCTGACAGCCACCTACCGGGGTGTTTCCTCAGTTTCCACTGATTTCGGTGAACCAACAACAAGTTGGTTCCCTCATTCACCAACAGACCCGCAGTCGACTATTTGCTCAATTTATGCTTCCTCGTTTATTCCCCTAAAATGCAAGCTGGTGGAAAATGCGAGCTCAGAGCTAATCCGAGCAGGATGAGTAAATAAAAGCCTGCTTTAACCCTTCTCCCTCCGCACAATCAGGTTGTTAGTATTCGGCAGCTGCCACCAGCGAAAACAATTACTGCAAACTGTTTTTAGGCCGTTAAAGAAGGCGTCGTAATTTGCTGGATCTTTTAGCTGCGAGCAGACATTGCAGCGCACATTAAACACTTACCATGACTTTAAAGCAGCTCTGGAAATGGAAGAGAAGACGGAGGAGCGGCGTAATGGCCGGCGAGTTATTTTATTGCTTGTTTTTCTTTTCCTTTTTTTTTCATCTCTCGTTCTCTGATCAGCGACATCAGACGGCGTCCTTAATAGATCTTCCTCGCCAGCTTTTTCACTCTCAAGATTGATTTTGGATTTGCATCAGTGTGTTTTTTTTCATTCTGGCCCTAAATGCATCCCCAGTGCGCTCGCAGGCTGAGAATGTACCATCCCCCTGAAATCAATTTCCTTGTCTGTTTTTCGTGTGTATTGAATGTGGCTTTCAACATGTTTCATAGCCAAGTCTGATGTTTTCTGAAGGGGTTTTTTTTTTGTTTGTTTGTTTAATGGCGAATGAAAGTTTTCTCAGCAAACACACACACATTCGTCTCCTTCGGTCCCTCTTGATTTATTGTCATAATTACGGCGACAGTAATGCAGTCAAAGTGCTCAATAAGGCTGGAATACCCACAAAGTAAACGTATGGTTCTGTAAAGGCTGGAAATCGTTTGTGCTCTGATGAATCTGTTTCTGATTCTGGTTAATGAATCGGATT
Organism: Stegastes partitus; assembly: GCF_000690725.1. NCBI lineage: Eukaryota > Metazoa > Chordata > Actinopteri > Pomacentridae > Stegastes > Stegastes partitus. The sequence goes on from NW_007577896.1 coordinate 656,766, forward strand.
CTTTCAGGGGCGTGTTGTCAGAGTTACCACGACAGTAAAATCCTGCTTTTACATCAACGCATGAGTGATAATAATCTGACTTTATATGTAGTTTTACAGCCACGAGAGACATTTTAATGCATCAAGTACTTGCTATTGAGCTCGAGATTCTCTCATTTGAGTATTTTTAGTACCATTTCCTGATTAAACTTACATACTTTTACATTTTCATCTTGATAAACAAACACTTTTATTACGACGTATTTTCAGAAATGTGGTTTCCACGGCCAGGAAGGAGGTGACGTAAACCAGTGGGTTTTGTTTTCTGTTTGGTTTTATTTTTGAGAAGCGGGTAATAAAGTAACTTCAGTCTGCTGTCATGCGTCTAGTTAGTTACTGAGAGTCTGTGTGTTGTTTTTCACTGTCAGAGGAGAAATAATGAGTCTCTGTTCGTGTAAAGTTACTACGTCCTCCTACATCTTTCAGACAGACGTGTGTGAATCACAGCTCTCCTGGTTACTTCGGTATCTGGTGTTTACTTCGACTACTTCACTGTAACAATAGTGGAGTCCTATTCTGTCCTTGTAAAGTGTTTTGAGGCCACATTTGCTGTATTAACCAGCAAAACCGACAAGTTGGTTTCAAAAGTGCACTATTCTCTAAAAAAAAAAAAAGGCAAGAAAAAAAAAAAAAGGCAAGAAAAACACCAAAACGACAGCGTTGAAAACAGAATGAATTGTTGGATTATCAACTCTGACGTCCACTTGCATCAGAAAACTTAACCAAATGTAAGCTTGAAACTGTGATTTTTCATTGAAATTGTATTACTGTACATGTCTCCTCTGAGGAATGTGCCAGAAATACTTTTTTTGTGGAAACCATGCTGCGTAAAATCAAAAGTTCTGAGGCATCACAAGTGGCTCATCTGTATTTGCTTGAACTGCAGGCAGTGTTTACACAGAGTAGCTCGTAGACAAGTATGTAAGTAGCTGTAAGTAATTAAAGTATGTAGAGTTGCTTTATTGTGCAGAGTTGGTACCGTAATTTCTGGACTATAAGTCACTACTTTTTTCACACGCTTTGAACAGTGCGGTACGTATTTAATTAAAAGCTATAAAAAATCTTTCTGTGTAAATATCTCATGTTACAACGTGGACACCTGCAGCTTATAGACAAGTGCAGCCTGTATATGTACACATTGTTTTTTCTTTTTAAAGTTAGTGGGTGTGGCTTATATTCAGGTGGGCGCAATAGTCCAGAATTTACGGTAATACCAGTGGACACCTCTTGTAAACGTTGAGTCGAGTCTTTTTCCATTTTTGTAGAATAAATAAAACGACTTCTGTTTTTTTAGTTTATACATAGTTGGCGCTGTAACTGTGTCATACTGGATATAAGAAATGTTTTAGCTTCTACTAAAATCATGTTGCACCAACAAGCCATACTGAGTTCAGGGAATTAGCTTTTCCTCTGCAGTCAGAGATATTGTTAAGGATTTTCAGTTGTGACCAAATTAACTTAAATTAGTTTAAAGAAAGAAAAATAGATATGTATTATTAAACTATTTTTCATGCATTATTATTATTTCATAAAGTTGCGCGTTAAAATAAAGAAGGAGGCATAAAATCCTGAGCTCAAGGTGAAAAAAAGTAAATGTATGAAGCCAAGATCACTAAATTATTTTAATTTGGCTTTCAATCAACTAATGCAAAAAAATAGTATTTTAAATTGCAGACAATATTAAGTTGATTCAATTACCAACATTATTATGTCACAGCCGTATGAAATGAAATGAAATGAAAAATACTTTATTTATCCCAGAAGGGAAATTCAATAAAATAAATAATAATAATTATAATAATAAATAAAATGATGTTTGCAGCTTGAATAGTTGAATCTGTAAATTAGATTTTCTATTTTGCAGCCATGAGTTTAATTAAGCAGTGGGACGTAATTGTTCACGTAAATATTGACACGGACTTTAGCTGTGATCCTCTAAAATAAATCCCAGATGATGCTGATGACGAACGCCGACCGGACCGGGCCGCTAATCTGTGTTGGCTCAGTAACTCGGCTTCCACTTAATGGCCACCGGTTCTTCATTTTCCCACCACGCTGAGACTCTCTCCCCATTAGCTGCTCTCCGGTCGGATCCTCCGGGGGCTTCGCCTTCACTGCCGCCCTCCGCGGAGAGTCGGTACAGTGGTTCATTGTGGATGTGGGTTTTATGCTGTGTTTTCTCTCCATCCTCCGGCTTTGGGCTGTTAACCCTGCAAACACTATCGCTCATCACGGTACACAACAAGAGCTTAAGAGCTCTCAGGGAGGAGCTCATCTCCCTCTGCTCTGCTCTTTCCTCTCTTTCTCCTCCTCTCTCTCTCATGCTCACTTGTTTTTATCTATTTTCTATTCCCCCTTCTCTTCACTTTCCTCCTTCACATCTCACACTTAAGACTTTACTCCTCAGTACTTGAAAGAAAGAAAAAGGCTTTTCTCTTCCTTTCTCTTGTCTCTTGATCCCCTTTTAGTAATCTCTTTGTACTTTCTTCTTCTCCAACTTCGGCGTCTCTGTACACATTTTTCTCAGCCTCTTTCAGAACCAGCGTTTCCATCCAGATAACAAGCAAATTCCTCAGCAAAACATAAATTAAGAACCACTTCCACCTGAAACTGCAGCGCTTTCAAGAAGATTAGCAGCATTCGTGTTGTTATTGTCCCCTAATGTCGGCTAATGTCGGCCGTATTTCCAGCTTTTATCAAACTGCAAAAACAGATGAATGTGCTCGGCAATAAAACTGGAAAGATCCGTAAAAGCAAATTTGATGCAACGGAAAAAGCAGCAAGTAGGAACATTAGTCAGGAACAGGAGTGCTAATCAGCCGCAACATTAAAACCGCTGGCAGGTGAAGAGGACGGGATTATCTGGTTTCAGGAGGAGGAACGTGTCAGGCAGAAAGTGAACAGTCGGTTCTGAAGTTGACGAGTTGGAAACAAGAAACGGGAGTGATTCTGATGAGGGTCGGACTTAGTGGTAGTCCAGCTGGAATTATCTGGTTCCAAAAATGTTTGAGAAGAAAGCTCTGCAAAGTTCTACTCATATTTTCAGCAGGAAGTCTTTTAGTTTCCAGAATGTTCCTCTTAAAAAAAGAATGACGTTATAAAAATGTTTGGTTGTTTAATTGTTAAAACGCTCTTTGAAAATGTGATTAAAACACGTTCTTTTAAAGTTATTGGAGCTCATAGGCAACGTTAGCCAAAGTTGTAGGAACGTTTGCTACCAGCTGGGTCAGAGTACCTCTCGAACAGCAGATGTCGTGTTTGTTCCCAAAGGGGTCCACAGAAGAACCAGAGGTGAACGAGACACCGCCGTCGGTTCTGAAGGTGTGTTGTTGCTCATGGAGGCAGACTGTAGCACAAACTGTTGAAAACCTTAACACTGCGAAGCAACAGAGAAAGGCGGCCTCGCGATGAATTAGATTTTCTTTTCCTTCTTGTGCTCAGCCGGCTGTGTTGTTTACCTGAATGAGAGAAGGCAGCAGGATGCATTATGGGAAGAACGTGAGGTATTGAACGTTGGGAAACCTTGAGTCCTGCATTAATGCGGATGTTATTTTGACGTCTAAACATCGCTGCCGACATTGACAGCCTCAAACGGTGTTCAGGATCTGCCTGATTCACACAACAAAGAGTTCAAGGTGATGACTCGGCCTCCATATCCAGATCTCAGTCGGACCAAACACGCTGAATAAAAGGCCTCTGATCCACGGAGGTACCACCTTATGACTTCCAGGACTCAAGGGCAGAGTCAGGAACATGTTTAAAAATAATATGAAAGCATGCACAAGATTTACGAAGGACACCTAGAGAGCCAGCAGACATTTATTCACTGCACAAAGAGGACAGCTAGTGGCCCGTAAAGAGAATTTAGAATTTACCTTTAAAGCATTTACCTGCTACTTTCTTTCTTGAGTCCTCAGTGGCTCAGAGCAGAACCTACACACTGGTTTGATATTTCTCTGATCACACTGTGCGCTTTACGGGGTTCCATCCCTCCTCGATATATCATTTCTTTATCACAATAGAAATGTTGGAGATAATTGAGTGGAAGCAAATGCAGAAGAGGGAGAAATTAAAGCAGAGGATGGAGATAAGAGGGAGGAAGAGGAATGGATGACAAGGGAGAAAAACAAAGACTATACATTAAGTAGACGACGGGGAGGAGGAGGAGGAGGGACGGTGTTGGGAAGAGTGAGGGAGCAGAAAAAGACTTCAGATGAGGAGTCTTTAACGGAGGTGCGCGGTGATGAATGAGCACGTAGGAAGAACGCAAAATGGTTGCTTCGCTGCCAGAAGCCGGTGAAGAAGAATCAGCTGTTGGCCCTGCGGTGTGTGTTTTGTGTGTGTGGATAAATATGTGTGTGTCTTCACCCAGGAGCATTGAGTCAGGGGAGGATATTGTCTGAGGTCAAACAGTTCATTGCAAGCTGTTAGGGCTGCAACAAATCACTTCCAGACAAACACACACACACGGAAGCATCTCCAGAGGCTGTGATTTTAGGGAAACCCACAAACCGTCAGCTGCGGGATGCGACGCAGGTACAAGACAAGTATGCAAAGCGTGAACCTGCATATACGTTGAGACCGTCATTACTCTCAGCCTGACGTGAAATACAGAAAGTGAGGTTTAAACTCCAACATTCGCTGCACACACAGCAAATCCTGGTTATTAACGGGGCAATTTGCAATTCAGGTTGGAGCGGATTTTATCTCGGCGCTGATATACTGTACCGAGGCTGCGCTGATAGATGAGGCCGGGACGCCTTCATCTTACTGTACGTCTGCCTCGGCCAGAATGCTAATGACGTTTAGTTTCACGTCTGTGTTGCGCCCAAGTATTCTACAGAAGGGTTCATAACTCAGAAACGCTCCCGACACAGTGGGACGTTATTTATATGCATTGTTTTATTGGATGTTGTTGCATATTTTGTTCCTCTGTCGCCACTGAAAGGTAATTTGTCCACAGTTTTGCAATTCAAATCAACAACTAAAGTACAAAAAGACTTTGGAGTTACTTCTCAGATTTTAAGTGTAAAATTGT